>NW_024095986.1:0-83855 GCF_016699485.2 Gallus gallus
TCTTTTTCCGGTAGAAAATGCGTGATATTCGTGTGAAATGTGGTTCTTTCACGCAGAAAATGCGCGATTTTCGGGTGGAAGGTGGTATGTTCAGGGAGAAAATGTGTGATTTTCCTTTGAAACACAGAATTTTCGGGAAAAAAACATGCGCGGTTCTTGGACGAAATGGGTTGTTTTGCGCAGAAAATGCGTGATTTTCGGGGGAAAGGTGGTATTTTCAGGGAGAAAATGAGTGATTTTCCTTTGAAAGGTGGTATTTTCGGGAAGAAAACGCGTGATTTTCGGGGGAAAGGTGGTATTCTCGGGGTGCAAATGAGTGATTTTGGGTGAAACGCGGTGTATCTGGGGTGGAAAGGCGCGATTTTCCGGCGAATAGTGGTATTTTCTTGAAGAAAACGCGTGATTTTCGAGAGAAAGGTGGTATTTTCGGAGAGAAAATGCGTGATTTTGGGGTGACAGGTGGCGTTTTCGTGGAGGAAACGTGTGATTTCCGTTTGAGAACGGGCATTTTTGGGAGGAAAAAGTGTGATTTTGGGGTGAAATGCGGTATTTCTGAAGTGAACATACGTGATTCTCGTGTGATAAATGGTATTTTTAGGGTGAAAATGCGTGTTCTGGGGGTAAAATTTTCGAAGAGAAAATGCTTGCTTTTCGGGGCGAAAAGTGGCATTTTTGAGGAGTAAATGCGTGATTTCCGGGCAAAATATTGGTATTTTCGGGTGGAAAACGCGTGATTTTCGGGCAAAAGCGTTTTTTTCAAAGAGAATTCTCGCGGGGGGAGGACCGCGCATGCGCGGATTTGCGATCGCACCGCGCCTGAGCGGACCTGCGCTAAGGGTATTTTTGGGGGAGAAAATGCTTGATATTCTGGTGAAATGGGGTATTTTCGAAGTGAACATGCGTGATCCTCAGGCGAAAGATGGTATTTTCGTGGAGAAAACACGTGTTTTTCAATTGAAAAGCGCGATTTTCCCAAAGGAAATGCTTTTCGCGCAAAAAGTGGCATTTTTGGGGTGTAAATGCGGGATTTTCAGGAGAAAAGTGGCATTTTCGGGTACAAGATGCGTGACTTTTGGACAGAGGTGCTTTTTTTACGGGGAGAAAAGGCGTGATTTTCGGACGAAAACTTGTATTTTCGGAGGGACAATGCGTGATTTTCGTTACAAAAGTGGTCTTTTCCGGTAGAAAATGCGTGATATTCGTGTGAAATGTGGTTCTTTCACGCAGAAAATGCGCGATTTTCGGGTGGAAGGTGGTATGTTCAGGGAGAAAATGTGTGATTTTCCTTTGAAACACAGAATTTTCGGGAAAAAAACATGCGCGGTTCTTGGACGAAATGGGTTTGTTTTGCGCAGAAAATGCGTGATTTTCGGGGGAAAGGTGGTATTTTCAGGGAGAAAATGAGTGATTTTCCTTTGAAAGTTGGTATTTTCGGGAAGAAAACGCGTGATTTTCGGGGGAAAGGTGGTATTCTCGGGGTGCAAATGAGTGATTTTGGGTGAAACGCGGTGTATCTGGGGTGGAAAGGCGCGATTTTCCGGCGAATAGTGGTATTTTCTTGAAGAAAACGCGTGATTTTCGAGAGAAAGGTGGTATTTTCGGAGAGAAAATGCGTGATTTTGGGGTGACAGGTGGCGTTTTCGTGGAGGAAACGTGTGATTTCCGTTTGAGAACGGGCATTTTTGGGAGGAAAAAGTGTGATTTTGGGGTGAAATGCGGTATTTCTGAAGTGAACATACGTGATTCTCGTGTGATAAATGGTATTTTTAGGGTGAAAATGCGTGTTCTGGGGGTAAAATTTTCGAAGAGAAAATGCTTGCTTTTCGGGGCGAAAAGTGGCATTTTTGAGGAGTAAATGCGTGATTTCCGGGCAAAATATTGGTATTTTCGGGTGGAAAACGCGTGATTTTCGGGCAAAAGCGTTTTTTTCAAAGAGAATTCTCGCGGGGGGAGGACCGCGCATGCGCGGATTTGCGATCGCACCGCGCCTGAGCGGACCTGCGCTAAGGGTATTTTTGGGGGAGAAAATGCTTGATATTCTGGTGAAATGGGGTATTTTCGAAGTGAACATGCGTGATCCTCAGGCGAAAGATGGTATTTTCGTGGAGAAAACACGTGTTTTTCAATTGAAAAGCGCGATTTTCCCAAAGGAAATGCTTTTCGCGCAAAAAGTGGCATTTTTGGGGTGTAAATGCGGGATTTTCAGGAGAAAAGTGGCATTTTCGGGTACAAGATGCGTGACTTTTGGACAGAGGTGCTTTTTTTACGGGGAGAAAAGGCGTGATTTTCGGACGAAAACTTGTATTTTCGGAGGGACAATGCGTGATTTTCGTTACAAAAGTGGTCTTTTCCGGTAGAAAATGCGTGATATTCGTGTGAAATGTGGTTCTTTCACGCAGAAAATGCGCGATTTTCGGGTGGAAGGTGGTATGTTCAGGGAGAAAATGTGTGATTTTCCTTTGAAACACAGAATTTTCGGGAAAAAAACATGCGCGGTTCTTGGACGAAATGGGGTTGTTTTGCGCAGAAAATGCGTGATTTTCGGGGGAAAGGTGGTATTTTCAGGGAGAAAATGAGTGATTTTCCTTTGAAAGGTGGTATTTTCGGGAAGAAAACGCGTGATTTTCGGGGGAAAGGTGGTATTCTCGGGGTGCAAATGAGTGATTTTGGGTGAAACGCGGTGTATCTGGGGTGGAAAGGCGCGATTTTCCGGCGAATAGTGGTATTTTCTTGAAGAAAACGCGTGATTTTCGAGAGAAAGGTGGTATTTTCGGAGAGAAAATGCGTGATTTTGGGGTGACAGGTGGCGTTTTCGTGGAGGAAACGTGTGATTTCCGTTTGAGAACGGGCATTTTTGGGAGGAAAAAGTGTGATTTTGGGGTGAAATGCGGTATTTCTGAAGTGAACATACGTGATTCTCGTGTGATAAATGGTATTTTTAGGGTGAAAATGCGTGTTCTGGGGGTAAAATTTTCGAAGAGAAAATGCTTGCTTTTCGGGGCGAAAAGTGGCATTTTTGAGGAGTAAATGCGTGATTTCCGGGCAAAATATTGGTATTTTCGGGTGGAAAACGCGTGATTTTCGGGCAAAAGCGTTTTTTTCAAAGAGAATTCTCGCGGGGGGAGGACCGCGCATGCGCGGATTTGCGATCGCACCGCGCCTGAGCGGACCTGCGCTAAGGGTATTTTTGGGGGAGAAAATGCTTGATATTCTGGTGAAATGGGGTATTTTCGAAGTGAACATGCGTGATCCTCAGGCGAAAGATGGTATTTTCGTGGAGAAAACACGTGTTTTTCAATTGAAAAGCGCGATTTTCCCAAAGGAAATGCTTTTCGCGCAAAAAGTGGCATTTTTGGGGTGTAAATGCGGGATTTTCAGGAGAAAAGTGGCATTTTCGGGTACAAGATGCGTGACTTTTGGACAGAGGTGCTTTTTTTACGGGGAGAAAAGGCGTGATTTTCGGACGAAAACTTGTATTTTCGGAGGGACAATGCGTGATTTTCGTTACAAAAGTGGTCTTTTCCGGTAGAAAATGCGTGATATTCGTGTGAAATGTGGTTCTTTCACGCAGAAAATGCGCGATTTTCGGGTGGAAGGTGGTATGTTCAGGGAGAAAATGTGTGATTTTCCTTTGAAACACAGAATTTTCGGGAAAAAAACATGCGCGGTTCTTGGACGAAATGGGGTTGTTTTGCGCAGAAAATGCGTGATTTTCGGGGGAAAGGTGGTATTTTCAGGGAGAAAATGAGTGATTTTCCTTTGAAAGGTGGTATTTTCGGGAAGAAAACGCGTGATTTTCGGGGGAAAGGTGGTATTCTCGGGGTGCAAATGAGTGATTTTGGGTGAAACGCGGTGTATCTGGGGTGGAAAGGCGCGATTTTCCGGCGAATAGTGGTATTTTCTTGAAGAAAACGCGTGATTTTCGAGAGAAAGGTGGTATTTTCGGAGAGAAAATGCGTGATTTTGGGGTGACAGGTGGCGTTTTCGTGGAGGAAACGTGTGATTTCCGTTTGAGAACGGGCATTTTTGGGAGGAAAAAGTGTGATTTTGGGGTGAAATGCGGTATTTCTGAAGTGAACATACGTGATTCTCGTGTGATAAATGGTATTTTTAGGGTGAAAATGCGTGTTCTGGGGGTAAAATTTTCGAAGAGAAAATGCTTGCTTTTCGGGGCGAAAAGTGGCATTTTTGAGGAGTAAATGCGTGATTTCCGGGCAAAATATTGGTATTTTCGGGTGGAAAACGCGTGATTTTCGGGCAAAAGCGTTTTTTTCAAAGAGAATTCTCGCGGGGGGAGGACCGCGCATGCGCGGATTTGCGATCGCACCGCGCCTGAGCGGACCTGCGCTAAGGGTATTTTTGGGGGAGAAAATGCTTGATATTCTGGTGAAATGGGGTATTTTCGAAGTGAACATGCGTGATCCTCAGGCGAAAGATGGTATTTTCGTGGAGAAAACACGTGTTTTTCAATTGAAAAGCGCGATTTTCCCAAAGGAAATGCTTTTCGCGCAAAAAGTGGCATTTTTGGGGTGTAAATGCGGGATTTTCAGGAGAAAAGTGGCATTTTCGGGTACAAGATGCGTGACTTTTGGACAGAGGTGCTTTTTTTACGGGGAGAAAAGGCGTGATTTTCGGACGAAAACTTGTATTTTCGGAGGGACAATGCGTGATTTTCGTTACAAAAGTGGTCTTTTCCGGTAGAAAATGCGTGATATTCGTGTGAAATGTGGTTCTTTCACGCAGAAAATGCGCGATTTTCGGGTGGAAGGTGGTATGTTCAGGGAGAAAATGTGTGATTTTCCTTTGAAACACAGAATTTTCGGGAAAAAAACATGCGCGGTTCTTGGACGAAATGGGTTTGTTTTGCGCAGAAAATGCGTGATTTTCGGGGGAAAGGTGGTATTTTCAGGGAGAAAATGAGTGATTTTCCTTTGAAAGGTGGTATTTTCGGGAAGAAAACGCGTGATTTTCGGGGGAAAGGTGGTATTCTCGGGGTGCAAATGAGTGATTTTGGGTGAAACGCGGTGTATCTGGGGTGGAAAGGCGCGATTTTCCGGCGAATAGTGGTATTTTCTTGAAGAAAACGCGTGATTTTCGAGAGAAAGGTGGTATTTTCGGAGAGAAAATGCGTGATTTTAGGGTGACAGGTGGCGTTTTCGTGGAGGAAACGTGTGATTTCCGTTTGAGAACGGGCATTTTTGGGAGGAAAAAGTGTGATTTTGGGGTGAAATGCGGTATTTCTGAAGTGAACATACGTGATTCTCGTGTGATAAATGGTATTTTTAGGGTGAAAATGCGTGTTCTGGGGGTAAAATTTTCGAAGAGAAAATGCTTGCTTTTCGGGGCGAAAAGTGGCATTTTTGAGGATGTAAATGCGTGATTTCCGGGCAAAATATTGGTATTTTCGGGTGGAAAACGCGTGATTTTCGGGCAAAAGCGTTTTTTTCAAAGAGAATTCTCGCGGGGGGAGGACCGCGCATGCGCGGATTTGCGATCGCACCGCGCCTGAGCGGACCTGCGCTAAGGGTATTTTTGGGGGAGAAAATGCTTGATATTCTGGTGAAATGGGGTATTTTCGAAGTGAACATGCGTGATCCTCAGGCGAAAGATGGTATTTTCGTGGAGAAAACACGTGTTTTTCAATTGAAAAGCGCGATTTTCCCAAAGGAAATGCTTTTCGCGCAAAAAGTGGCATTTTTGGGGTGTAAATGCGGGATTTTCAGGAGAAAAGTGGCATTTTCGGGTACAAGATGCGTGACTTTTGGACAGAGGTGCTTTTTTTACGGGGAGAAAAGGCGTGATTTTCGGACGAAAACTTGTATTTTCGGAGGGACAATGCGTGATTTTCGTTACAAAAGTGGTCTTTTCCGGTAGAAAATGCGTGATATTCGTGTGAAATGTGGTTCTTTCACGCAGAAAATGCGCGATTTTCGGGTGGAAGGTGGTATGTTCAGGGAGAAAATGTGTGATTTTCCTTTGAAACACAGAATTTTCGGGAAAAAAACATGCGCGGTTCTTGGACGAAATGGGTTTGTTTTGCGCAGAAAATGCGTGATTTTCGGGGGAAAGGTGGTATTTTCAGGGAGAAAATGAGTGATTTTCCTTTGAAAGGTGGTATTTTCGGGAAGAAAACGCGTGATTTTCGGGGGAAAGGTGGTATTCTCGGGGTGCAAATGAGTGATTTTGGGTGAAACGCGGTGTATCTGGGGTGGAAAGGCGCGATTTTCCGGCGAATAGTGGTATTTTCTTGAAGAAAACGCGTGATTTTCGAGAGAAAGGTGGTATTTTCGGAGAGAAAATGCGTGATTTTGGGGTGACAGGTGGCGTTTTCGTGGAGGAAACGTGTGATTTCCGTTTGAGAACGGGCATTTTTGGGAGGAAAAAGTGTGATTTTGGGGTGAAATGCGGTATTTCTGAAGTGAACATACGTGATTCTCGTGTGATAAATGGTATTTTTAGGGTGAAAATGCGTGTTCTGGGGGTAAAATTTTCGAAGAGAAAATGCTTGCTTTTCGGGGCGAAAAGTGGCATTTTTGAGGAGTAAATGCGTGATTTCCGGGCAAAATATTGGTATTTTCGGGTGGAAAACGCGTGATTTTCGGGCAAAAGCGTTTTTTTCAAAGAGAATTCTCGCGGGGGGAGGACCGCGCATGCGCGGATTTGCGATCGCACCGCGCCTGAGCGGACCTGCGCTAAGGGTATTTTTGGGGGAGAAAATGCTTGATATTCTGGTGAAATGGGGTATTTTCGAAGTGAACATGCGTGATCCTCAGGCGAAAGATGGTATTTTCGTGGAGAAAACACGTGTTTTTCAATTGAAAAGCGCGATTTTCCCAAAGGAAATGCTTTTCGCGCAAAAAGTGGCATTTTTGGGGTGTAAATGCGGGATTTTCAGGAGAAAAGTGGCATTTTCGGGTACAAGATGCGTGACTTTTGGACAGAGGTGCTTTTTTTACGGGGAGAAAAGGCGTGATTTTCGGACGAAAACTTGTATTTTCGGAGGGACAATGCGTGATTTTCGTTACAAAAGTGGTCTTTTCCGGTAGAAAATGCGTGATATTCGTGTGAAATGTGGTTCTTTCACGCAGAAAATGCGCGATTTTCGGGTGGAAGGTGGTATGTTCAGGGAGAAAATGTGTGATTTTCCTTTGAAACACAGAATTTTCGGGAAAAAAACATGCGCGGTTCTTGGACGAAATGGGGTTGTTTTGCGCAGAAAATGCGTGATTTTCGGGGGAAAGGTGGTATTTTCAGGGAGAAAATGAGTGATTTTCCTTTGAAAGGTGGTATTTTCGGGAAGAAAACGCGTGATTTTCGGGGGAAAGGTGGTATTCTCGGGGTGCAAATGAGTGATTTTGGGTGAAACGCGGTGTATCTGGGGTGGAAAGGCGCGATTTTCCGGCGAATAGTGGTATTTTCTTGAAGAAAACGCGTGATTTTCGAGAGAAAGGTGGTATTTTCGGAGAGAAAATGCGTGATTTTGGGGTGACAGGTGGCGTTTTCGTGGAGGAAACGTGTGATTTCCGTTTGAGAACGGGCATTTTTGGGAGGAAAAAGTGTGATTTTGGGGTGAAATGCGGTATTTCTGAAGTGAACATACGTGATTCTCGTGTGATAAATGGTATTTTTAGGGTGAAAATGCGTGTTCTGGGGGTAAAATTTTCGAAGAGAAAATGCTTGCTTTTCGGGGCGAAAAGTGGCATTTTTGAGGTAGTAAATGCGTGATTTCCGGGCAAAATATTGGTATTTTCGGGTGGAAAACGCGTGATTTTCGGGCAAAAGCGTTTTTTTCAAAGAGAATTCTCGCGGGGGGAGGACCGCGCATGCGCGGATTTGCGATCGCACCGCGCCTGAGCGGACCTGCGCTAAGGGTATTTTTGGGGGAGAAAATGCTTGATATTCTGGTGAAATGGGGTATTTTCGAAGTGAACATGCGTGATCCTCAGGCGAAAGATGGTATTTTCGTGGAGAAAACACGTGTTTTTCAATTGAAAAGCGCGATTTTCCCAAAGGAAATGCTTTTCGCGCAAAAAGTGGCATTTTTGGGGTGTAAATGCGGGATTTTCAGGAGAAAAGTGGCATTTTCGGGTACAAGATGCGTGACTTTTGGACAGAGGTGCTTTTTTTACGGGGAGAAAAGGCGTGATTTTCGGACGAAAACTTGTATTTTCGGAGGGACAATGCGTGATTTTCGTTACAAAAGTGGTCTTTTCCGGTAGAAAATGCGTGATATTCGTGTGAAATGTGGTTCTTTCACGCAGAAAATGCGCGATTTTCGGGTGGAAGGTGGTATGTTCAGGGAGAAAATGTGTGATTTTCCTTTGAAACACAGAATTTTCGGGAAAAAAACATGCGCGGTTCTTGGACGAAATGGGTTTGTTTTGCGCAGAAAATGCGTGATTTTCGGGGGAAAGGTGGTATTTTCAGGGAGAAAATGAGTGATTTTCCTTTGAAAGTTGGTATTTTCGGGAAGAAAACGCGTGATTTTCGGGGGAAAGGTGGTATTCTCGGGGTGCAAATGAGTGATTTTGGGTGAAACGCGGTGTATCTGGGGTGGAAAGGCGCGATTTTCCGGCGAATAGTGGTATTTTCTTGAAGAAAACGCGTGATTTTCGAGAGAAAGGTGGTATTTTCGGAGAGAAAATGCGTGATTTTCAGGGTGACAGGTGGCGTTTTCGTGGAGGAAACGTGTGATTTCCGTTTGAGAACGGGCATTTTTGGGAGGAAAAAGTGTGATTTTGGGGTGAAATGCGGTATTTCTGAAGTGAACATACGTGATTCTCGTGTGATAAATGGTATTTTTAGGGTGAAAATGCGTGTTCTGGGGGTAAAATTTTCGAAGAGAAAATGCTTGCTTTTCGGGGCGAAAAGTGGCATTTTTGAGGATGTAAATGCGTGATTTCCGGGCAAAATATTGGTATTTTCGGGTGGAAAACGCGTGATTTTCGGGCAAAAGCGTTTTTTTCAAAGAGAATTCTCGCGGGGGGAGGACCGCGCATGCGCGGATTTGCGATCGCACCGCGCCTGAGCGGACCTGCGCTAAGGGTATTTTTGGGGGAGAAAATGCTTGATATTCTGGTGAAATGGGGTATTTTCGAAGTGAACATGCGTGATCCTCAGGCGAAAGATGGTATTTTCGTGGAGAAAACACGTGTTTTTCAATTGAAAAGCGCGATTTTCCCAAAGGAAATGCTTTTCGCGCAAAAAGTGGCATTTTTGGGGTGTAAATGCGGGATTTTCAGGAGAAAAGTGGCATTTTCGGGTACAAGATGCGTGACTTTTGGACAGAGGTGCTTTTTTTACGGGGAGAAAAGGCGTGATTTTCGGACGAAAACTTGTATTTTCGGAGGGACAATGCGTGATTTTCGTTACAAAAGTGGTCTTTTCCGGTAGAAAATGCGTGATATTCGTGTGAAATGTGGTTCTTTCACGCAGAAAATGCGCGATTTTCGGGTGGAAGGTGGTATGTTCAGGGAGAAAATGTGTGATTTTCCTTTGAAACACAGAATTTTCGGGAAAAAAACATGCGCGGTTCTTGGACGAAATGGGGTTGTTTTGCGCAGAAAATGCGTGATTTTCGGGGGAAAGGTGGTATTTTCAGGGAGAAAATGAGTGATTTTCCTTTGAAAGGTGGTATTTTCGGGAAGAAAACGCGTGATTTTCGGGGGAAAGGTGGTATTCTCGGGGTGCAAATGAGTGATTTTGGGTGAAACGCGGTGTATCTGGGGTGGAAAGGCGCGATTTTCCGGCGAATAGTGGTATTTTCTTGAAGAAAACGCGTGATTTTCGAGAGAAAGGTGGTATTTTCGGAGAGAAAATGCGTGATTTTGGGGTGACAGGTGGCGTTTTCGTGGAGGAAACGTGTGATTTCCGTTTGAGAACGGGCATTTTTGGGAGGAAAAAGTGTGATTTTGGGGTGAAATGCGGTATTTCTGAAGTGAACATACGTGATTCTCGTGTGATAAATGGTATTTTTAGGGTGAAAATGCGTGTTCTGGGGGTAAAATTTTCGAAGAGAAAATGCTTGCTTTTCGGGGCGAAAAGTGGCATTTTTGAGGATGTAAATGCGTGATTTCCGGGCAAAATATTGGTATTTTCGGGTGGAAAACGCGTGATTTTCGGGCAAAAGCGTTTTTTTCAAAGAGAATTCTCGCGGGGGGAGGACCGCGCATGCGCGGATTTGCGATCGCACCGCGCCTGAGCGGACCTGCGCTAAGGGTATTTTTGGGGGAGAAAATGCTTGATATTCTGGTGAAATGGGGTATTTTCGAAGTGAACATGCGTGATCCTCAGGCGAAAGATGGTATTTTCGTGGAGAAAACACGTGTTTTTCAATTGAAAAGCGCGATTTTCCCAAAGGAAATGCTTTTCGCGCAAAAAGTGGCATTTTTGGGGTGTAAATGCGGGATTTTCAGGAGAAAAGTGGCATTTTCGGGTACAAGATGCGTGACTTTTGGACAGAGGTGCTTTTTTTACGGGGAGAAAAGGCGTGATTTTCGGACGAAAACTTGTATTTTTGGAGGGACAATGCGTGATTTTCGTTACAAAAGTGGTCTTTTCCGGTAGAAAATGCGTGATATTCGTGTGAAATGTGGTTCTTTCACGCAGAAAATGCGCGATTTTCGGGTGGAAGGTGGTATGTTCAGGGAGAAAATGTGTGATTTTCCTTTGAAACACAGAATTTTCGGGAAAAAAACATGCGCGGTTCTTGGACGAAATGGGTTTGTTTTGCGCAGAAAATGCGTGATTTTCGGGGGAAAGGTGGTATTTTCAGGGAGAAAATGAGTGATTTTCCTTTGAAAGGTGGTATTTTCGGGAAGAAAACGCGTGATTTTCGGGGGAAAGGTGGTATTCTCGGGGTGCAAATGAGTGATTTTGGGTGAAACGCGGTGTATCTGGGGTGGAAAGGCGCGATTTTCCGGCGAATAGTGGTATTTTCTTGAAGAAAACGCGTGATTTTCGAGAGAAAGGTGGTATTTTCGGAGAGAAAATGCGTGATTTTCAGGGTGACAGGTGGCGTTTTCGTGGAGGAAACGTGTGATTTCCGTTTGAGAACGGGCATTTTTGGGAGGAAAAAGTGTGATTTTGGGGTGAAATGCGGTATTTCTGAAGTGAACATACGTGATTCTCGTGTGATAAATGGTATTTTTAGGGTGAAAATGCGTGTTCTGGGGGTAAAATTTTCGAAGAGAAAATGCTTGCTTTTCGGGGCGAAAAGTGGCATTTTTGAGGAGTAAATGCGTGATTTCCGGGCAAAATATTGGTATTTTCGGGTGGAAAACGCGTGATTTTCGGGCAAAAGCGTTTTTTTCAAAGAGAATTCTCGCGGGGGGAGGACCGCGCATGCGCGGATTTGCGATCGCACCGCGCCTGAGCGGACCTGCGCTAAGGGTATTTTTGGGGGAGAAAATGCTTGATATTCTGGTGAAATGGGGTATTTTCGAAGTGAACATGCGTGATCCTCAGGCGAAAGATGGTATTTTCGTGGAGAAAACACGTGTTTTTCAATTGAAAAGCGCGATTTTCCCAAAGGAAATGCTTTTCGCGCAAAAAGTGGCATTTTTGGGGTGTAAATGCGGGATTTTCAGGAGAAAAGTGGCATTTTCGGGTACAAGATGCGTGACTTTTGGACAGAGGTGCTTTTTTTACGGGGAGAAAAGGCGTGATTTTCGGACGAAAACTTGTATTTTCGGAGGGACAATGCGTGATTTTCGTTACAAAAGTGGTCTTTTCCGGTAGAAAATGCGTGATATTCGTGTGAAATGTGGTTCTTTCACGCAGAAAATGCGCGATTTTCGGGTGGAAGGTGGTATGTTCAGGGAGAAAATGTGTGATTTTCCTTTGAAACACAGAATTTTCGGGAAAAAAACATGCGCGGTTCTTGGACGAAATGGGTTTGTTTTGCGCAGAAAATGCGTGATTTTCGGGGGAAAGGTGGTATTTTCAGGGAGAAAATGAGTGATTTTCCTTTGAAAGGTGGTATTTTCGGGAAGAAAACGCGTGATTTTCGGGGGAAAGGTGGTATTCTCGGGGTGCAAATGAGTGATTTTGGGTGAAACGCGGTGTATCTGGGGTGGAAAGGCGCGATTTTCCGGCGAATAGTGGTATTTTCTTGAAGAAAACGCGTGATTTTCGAGAGAAAGGTGGTATTTTCGGAGAGAAAATGCGTGATTTTCAGGGTGACAGGTGGCGTTTTCGTGGAGGAAACGTGTGATTTCCGTTTGAGAACGGGCATTTTTGGGAGGAAAAAGTGTGATTTTGGGGTGAAATGCGGTATTTCTGAAGTGAACATACGTGATTCTCGTGTGATAAATGGTATTTTTAGGGTGAAAATGCGTGTTCTGGGGGTAAAATTTTCGAAGAGAAAATGCTTGCTTTTCGGGGCGAAAAGTGGCATTTTTGAGGTGTAAATGCGTGATTTCCGGGCAAAATATTGGTATTTTCGGGTGGAAAACGCGTGATTTTCGGGCAAAAGCGTTTTTTTCAAAGAGAATTCTCGCGGGGGGAGGACCGCGCATGCGCGGATTTGCGATCGCACCGCGCCTGAGCGGACCTGCGCTAAGGGTATTTTTGGGGGAGAAAATGCTTGATATTCTGGTGAAATGGGGTATTTTCGAAGTGAACATGCGTGATCCTCAGGCGAAAGATGGTATTTTCGTGGAGAAAACACGTGTTTTTCAATTGAAAAGCGCGATTTTCCCAAAGGAAATGCTTTTCGCGCAAAAAGTGGCATTTTTGGGGTGTAAATGCGGGATTTTCAGGAGAAAAGTGGCATTTTCGGGTACAAGATGCGTGACTTTTGGACAGAGGTGCTTTTTTTACGGGGAGAAAAGGCGTGATTTTCGGACGAAAACTTGTATTTTCGGAGGGACAATGCGTGATTTTCGTTACAAAAGTGGTCTTTTCCGGTAGAAAATGCGTGATATTCGTGTGAAATGTGGTTCTTTCACGCAGAAAATGCGCGATTTTCGGGTGGAAGGTGGTATGTTCAGGGAGAAAATGTGTGATTTTCCTTTGAAACACAGAATTTTCGGGAAAAAAACATGCGCGGTTCTTGGACGAAATGGGTTTGTTTTGCGCAGAAAATGCGTGATTTTCGGGGGAAAGGTGGTATTTTCAGGGAGAAAATGAGTGATTTTCCTTTGAAAGGTGGTATTTTCGGGAAGAAAACGCGTGATTTTCGGGGGAAAGGTGGTATTCTCGGGGTGCAAATGAGTGATTTTGGGTGAAACGCGGTGTATCTGGGGTGGAAAGGCGCGATTTTCCGGCGAATAGTGGTATTTTCTTGAAGAAAACGCGTGATTTTCGAGAGAAAGGTGGTATTTTCGGAGAGAAAATGCGTGATTTTGGGGTGACAGGTGGCGTTTTCGTGGAGGAAACGTGTGATTTCCGTTTGAGAACGGGCATTTTTGGGAGGAAAAAGTGTGATTTTGGGGTGAAATGCGGTATTTCTGAAGTGAACATACGTGATTCTCGTGTGATAAATGGTATTTTTAGGGTGAAAATGCGTGTTCTGGGGGTAAAATTTTCGAAGAGAAAATGCTTGCTTTTCGGGGCGAAAAGTGGCATTTTTGAGGTGTAAATGCGTGATTTCCGGGCAAAATATTGGTATTTTCGGGTGGAAAACGCGTGATTTTCGGGCAAAAGCGTTTTTTTCAAAGAGAATTCTCGCGGGGGGAGGACCGCGCATGCGCGGATTTGCGATCGCACCGCGCCTGAGCGGACCTGCGCTAAGGGTATTTTTGGGGGAGAAAATGCTTGATATTCTGGTGAAATGGGGTATTTTCGAAGTGAACATGCGTGATCCTCAGGCGAAAGATGGTATTTTCGTGGAGAAAACACGTGTTTTTCAATTGAAAAGCGCGATTTTCCCAAAGGAAATGCTTTTCGCGCAAAAAGTGGCATTTTTGGGGTGTAAATGCGGGATTTTCAGGAGAAAAGTGGCATTTTCGGGTACAAGATGCGTGACTTTTGGACAGAGGTGCTTTTTTTACGGGGAGAAAAGGCGTGATTTTCGGACGAAAACTTGTATTTTCGGAGGGACAATGCGTGATTTTCGTTACAAAAGTGGTCTTTTCCGGTAGAAAATGCGTGATATTCGTGTGAAATGTGGTTCTTTCACGCAGAAAATGCGCGATTTTCGGGTGGAAGGTGGTATGTTCAGGGAGAAAATGTGTGATTTTCCTTTGAAACACAGAATTTTCGGGAAAAAAACATGCGCGGTTCTTGGACGAAATGGGTTTGTTTTGCGCAGAAAATGCGTGATTTTCGGGGGAAAGGTGGTATTTTCAGGGAGAAAATGAGTGATTTTCCTTTGAAAGGTGGTATTTTCGGGAAGAAAACGCGTGATTTTCGGGGGAAAGGTGGTATTCTCGGGGTGCAAATGAGTGATTTTGGGTGAAACGCGGTGTATCTGGGGTGGAAAGGCGCGATTTTCCGGCGAATAGTGGTATTTTCTTGAAGAAAACGCGTGATTTTCGAGAGAAAGGTGGTATTTTCGGAGAGAAAATGCGTGATTTTCAGGGTGACAGGTGGCGTTTTCGTGGAGGAAACGTGTGATTTCCGTTTGAGAACGGGCATTTTTGGGAGGAAAAAGTGTGATTTTGGGGTGAAATGCGGTATTTCTGAAGTGAACATACGTGATTCTCGTGTGATAAATGGTATTTTTAGGGTGAAAATGCGTGTTCTGGGGGTAAAATTTTCGAAGAGAAAATGCTTGCTTTTCGGGGCGAAAAGTGGCATTTTTGAGGTGTAAATGCGTGATTTCCGGGCAAAATATTGGTATTTTCGGGTGGAAAACGCGTGATTTTCGGGCAAAAGCGTTTTTTTCAAAGAGAATTCTCGCGGGGGGAGGACCGCGCATGCGCGGATTTGCGATCGCACCGCGCCTGAGCGGACCTGCGCTAAGGGTATTTTTGGGGGAGAAAATGCTTGATATTCTGGTGAAATGGGGTATTTTCGAAGTGAACATGCGTGATCCTCAGGCGAAAGATGGTATTTTCGTGGAGAAAACACGTGTTTTTCAATTGAAAAGCGCGATTTTCCCAAAGGAAATGCTTTTCGCGCAAAAAGTGGCATTTTTGGGGTGTAAATGCGGGATTTTCAGGAGAAAAGTGGCATTTTCGGGTACAAGATGCGTGACTTTTGGACAGAGGTGCTTTTTTTACGGGGAGAAAAGGCGTGATTTTCGGACGAAAACTTGTATTTTTGGAGGGACAATGCGTGATTTTCGTTACAAAAGTGGTCTTTTCCGGTAGAAAATGCGTGATATTCGTGTGAAATGTGGTTCTTTCACGCAGAAAATGCGCGATTTTCGGGTGGAAGGTGGTATGTTCAGGGAGAAAATGTGTGATTTTCCTTTGAAACACAGAATTTTCGGGAAAAAAACATGCGCGGTTCTTGGACGAAATGGGTTTGTTTTGCGCAGAAAATGCGTGATTTTCGGGGGAAAGGTGGTATTTTCAGGGAGAAAATGAGTGATTTTCCTTTGAAAGGTGGTATTTTCGGGAAGAAAACGCGTGATTTTCGGGGGAAAGGTGGTATTCTCGGGGTGCAAATGAGTGATTTTGGGTGAAACGCGGTGTATCTGGGGTGGAAAGGCGCGATTTTCCGGCGAATAGTGGTATTTTCTTGAAGAAAACGCGTGATTTTCGAGAGAAAGGTGGTATTTTCGGAGAGAAAATGCGTGATTTTGGGGTGACAGGTGGCGTTTTCGTGGAGGAAACGTGTGATTTCCGTTTGAGAACGGGCATTTTTGGGAGGAAAAAGTGTGATTTTGGGGTGAAATGCGGTATTTCTGAAGTGAACATACGTGATTCTCGTGTGATAAATGGTATTTTTAGGGTGAAAATGCGTGTTCTGGGGGTAAAATTTTCGAAGAGAAAATGCTTGCTTTTCGGGGCGAAAAGTGGCATTTTTGAGGTGTAAATGCGTGATTTCCGGGCAAAATATTGGTATTTTCGGGTGGAAAACGCGTGATTTTCGGGCAAAAGCGTTTTTTTCAAAGAGAATTCTCGCGGGGGGAGGACCGCGCATGCGCGGATTTGCGATCGCACCGCGCCTGAGCGGACCTGCGCTAAGGGTATTTTTGGGGGAGAAAATGCTTGATATTCTGGTGAAATGGGGTATTTTCGAAGTGAACATGCGTGATCCTCAGGCGAAAGATGGTATTTTCGTGGAGAAAACACGTGTTTTTCAATTGAAAAGCGCGATTTTCCCAAAGGAAATGCTTTTCGCGCAAAAAGTGGCATTTTTGGGGTGTAAATGCGGGATTTTCAGGAGAAAAGTGGCATTTTCGGGTACAAGATGCGTGACTTTTGGACAGAGGTGCTTTTTTTACGGGGAGAAAAGGCGTGATTTTCGGACGAAAACTTGTATTTTCGGAGGGACAATGCGTGATTTTCGTTACAAAAGTGGTCTTTTCCGGTAGAAAATGCGTGATATTCGTGTGAAATGTGGTTCTTTCACGCAGAAAATGCGCGATTTTCGGGTGGAAGGTGGTATGTTCAGGGAGAAAATGTGTGATTTTCCTTTGAAACACAGAATTTTCGGGAAAAAAACATGCGCGGTTCTTGGACGAAATGGGTTTGTTTTGCGCAGAAAATGCGTGATTTTCGGGGGAAAGGTGGTATTTTCAGGGAGAAAATGAGTGATTTTCCTTTGAAAGGTGGTATTTTCGGGAAGAAAACGCGTGATTTTCGGGGGAAAGGTGGTATTCTCGGGGTGCAAATGAGTGATTTTGGGTGAAACGCGGTGTATCTGGGGTGGAAAGGCGCGATTTTCCGGCGAATAGTGGTATTTTCTTGAAGAAAACGCGTGATTTTCGAGAGAAAGGTGGTATTTTCGGAGAGAAAATGCGTGATTTTCAGGGTGACAGGTGGCGTTTTCGTGGAGGAAACGTGTGATTTCCGTTTGAGAACGGGCATTTTTGGGAGGAAAAAGTGTGATTTTGGGGTGAAATGCGGTATTTCTGAAGTGAACATACGTGATTCTCGTGTGATAAATGGTATTTTTAGGGTGAAAATGCGTGTTCTGGGGGTAAAATTTTCGAAGAGAAAATGCTTGCTTTTCGGGGCGAAAAGTGGCATTTTTGAGGTGTAAATGCGTGATTTCCGGGCAAAATATTGGTATTTTCGGGTGGAAAACGCGTGATTTTCGGGCAAAAGCGTTTTTTTCAAAGAGAATTCTCGCGGGGGGAGGACCGCGCATGCGCGGATTTGCGATCGCACCGCGCCTGAGCGGACCTGCGCTAAGGGTATTTTTGGGGGAGAAAATGCTTGATATTCTGGTGAAATGGGGTATTTTCGAAGTGAACATGCGTGATCCTCAGGCGAAAGATGGTATTTTCGTGGAGAAAACACGTGTTTTTCAATTGAAAAGCGCGATTTTCCCAAAGGAAATGCTTTTCGCGCAAAAAGTGGCATTTTTGGGGTGTAAATGCGGGATTTTCAGGAGAAAAGTGGCATTTTCGGGTACAAGATGCGTGACTTTTGGACAGAGGTGCTTTTTTTACGGGGAGAAAAGGCGTGATTTTCGGACGAAAACTTGTATTTTCGGAGGGACAATGCGTGATTTTCGTTACAAAAGTGGTCTTTTCCGGTAGAAAATGCGTGATATTCGTGTGAAATGTGGTTCTTTCACGCAGAAAATGCGCGATTTTCGGGTGGAAGGTGGTATGTTCAGGGAGAAAATGTGTGATTTTCCTTTGAAACACAGAATTTTCGGGAAAAAAACATGCGCGGTTCTTGGACGAAATGGGTTTGTTTTGCGCAGAAAATGCGTGATTTTCGGGGGAAAGGTGGTATTTTCAGGGAGAAAATGAGTGATTTTCCTTTGAAAGGTGGTATTTTCGGGAAGAAAACGCGTGATTTTCGGGGGAAAGGTGGTATTCTCGGGGTGCAAATGAGTGATTTTGGGTGAAACGCGGTGTATCTGGGGTGGAAAGGCGCGATTTTCCGGCGAATAGTGGTATTTTCTTGAAGAAAACGCGTGATTTTCGAGAGAAAGGTGGTATTTTCGGAGAGAAAATGCGTGATTTTGGGGTGACAGGTGGCGTTTTCGTGGAGGAAACGTGTGATTTCCGTTTGAGAACGGGCATTTTTGGGAGGAAAAAGTGTGATTTTGGGGTGAAATGCGGTATTTCTGAAGTGAACATACGTGATTCTCGTGTGATAAATGGTATTTTTAGGGTGAAAATGCGTGTTCTGGGGGTAAAATTTTCGAAGAGAAAATGCTTGCTTTTCGGGGCGAAAAGTGGCATTTTTGAGGATGTAAATGCGTGATTTCCGGGCAAAATATTGGTATTTTCGGGTGGAAAACGCGTGATTTTCGGGCAAAAGCGTTTTTTTCAAAGAGAATTCTCGCGGGGGGAGGACCGCGCATGCGCGGATTTGCGATCGCACCGCGCCTGAGCGGACCTGCGCTAAGGGTATTTTTGGGGGAGAAAATGCTTGATATTCTGGTGAAATGGGGTATTTTCGAAGTGAACATGCGTGATCCTCAGGCGAAAGATGGTATTTTCGTGGAGAAAACACGTGTTTTTCAATTGAAAAGCGCGATTTTCCCAAAGGAAATGCTTTTCGCGCAAAAAGTGGCATTTTTGGGGTGTAAATGCGGGATTTTCAGGAGAAAAGTGGCATTTTCGGGTACAAGATGCGTGACTTTTGGACAGAGGTGCTTTTTTTACGGGGAGAAAAGGCGTGATTTTCGGACGAAAACTTGTATTTTCGGAGGGACAATGCGTGATTTTCGTTACAAAAGTGGTCTTTTCCGGTAGAAAATGCGTGATATTCGTGTGAAATGTGGTTCTTTCACGCAGAAAATGCGCGATTTTCGGGTGGAAGGTGGTATGTTCAGGGAGAAAATGTGTGATTTTCCTTTGAAACACAGAATTTTCGGGAAAAAAACATGCGCGGTTCTTGGACGAAATGGGTTTGTTTTGCGCAGAAAATGCGTGATTTTCGGGGGAAAGGTGGTATTTTCAGGGAGAAAATGAGTGATTTTCCTTTGAAAGGTGGTATTTTCGGGAAGAAAACGCGTGATTTTCGGGGGAAAGGTGGTATTCTCGGGGTGCAAATGAGTGATTTTGGGTGAAACGCGGTGTATCTGGGGTGGAAAGGCGCGATTTTCCGGCGAATAGTGGTATTTTCTTGAAGAAAACGCGTGATTTTCGAGAGAAAGGTGGTATTTTCGGAGAGAAAATGCGTGATTTTGGGGTGACAGGTGGCGTTTTCGTGGAGGAAACGTGTGATTTCCGTTTGAGAACGGGCATTTTTGGGAGGAAAAAGTGTGATTTTGGGGTGAAATGCGGTATTTCTGAAGTGAACATACGTGATTCTCGTGTGATAAATGGTATTTTTAGGGTGAAAATGCGTGTTCTGGGGGTAAAATTTTCGAAGAGAAAATGCTTGCTTTTCGGGGCGAAAAGTGGCATTTTTGAGGTGTAAATGCGTGATTTCCGGGCAAAATATTGGTATTTTCGGGTGGAAAACGCGTGATTTTCGGGCAAAAGCGTTTTTTTCAAAGAGAATTCTCGCGGGGGGAGGACCGCGCATGCGCGGATTTGCGATCGCACCGCGCCTGAGCGGACCTGCGCTAAGGGTATTTTTGGGGGAGAAAATGCTTGATATTCTGGTGAAATGGGGTATTTTCGAAGTGAACATGCGTGATCCTCAGGCGAAAGATGGTATTTTCGTGGAGAAAACACGTGTTTTTCAATTGAAAAGCGCGATTTTCCCAAAGGAAATGCTTTTCGCGCAAAAAGTGGCATTTTTGGGGTGTAAATGCGGGATTTTCAGGAGAAAAGTGGCATTTTCGGGTACAAGATGCGTGACTTTTGGACAGAGGTGCTTTTTTTACGGGGAGAAAAGGCGTGATTTTCGGACGAAAACTTGTATTTTCGGAGGGACAATGCGTGATTTTCGTTACAAAAGTGGTCTTTTCCGGTAGAAAATGCGTGATATTCGTGTGAAATGTGGTTCTTTCACGCAGAAAATGCGCGATTTTCGGGTGGAAGGTGGTATGTTCAGGGAGAAAATGTGTGATTTTCCTTTGAAACACAGAATTTTCGGGAAAAAAACATGCGCGGTTCTTGGACGAAATGGGGTTGTTTTGCGCAGAAAATGCGTGATTTTCGGGGGAAAGGTGGTATTTTCAGGGAGAAAATGAGTGATTTTCCTTTGAAAGTTGGTATTTTCGGGAAGAAAACGCGTGATTTTCGGGGGAAAGGTGGTATTCTCGGGGTGCAAATGAGTGATTTTGGGTGAAACGCGGTGTATCTGGGGTGGAAAGGCGCGATTTTCCGGCGAATAGTGGTATTTTCTTGAAGAAAACGCGTGATTTTTCGAGAGAAAGGTGGTATTTTCGGAGAGAAAATGCGTGATTTTGGGGTGACAGGTGGCGTTTTCGTGGAGGAAACGTGTGATTTCCGTTTGAGAACGGGCATTTTTGGGAGGAAAAAGTGTGATTTTGGGGTGAAATGCGGTATTTCTGAAGTGAACATACGTGATTCTCGTGTGATAAATGGTATTTTTAGGGTGAAAATGCGTGTTCTGGGGGTAAAATTTTCGAAGAGAAAATGCTTGCTTTTCGGGGCGAAAAGTGGCATTTTTGAGGAGTAAATGCGTGATTTCCGGGCAAAATATTGGTATTTTCGGGTGGAAAACGCGTGATTTTCGGGCAAAAGCGTTTTTTTCAAAGAGAATTCTCGCGGGGGGAGGACCGCGCATGCGCGGATTTGCGATCGCACCGCGCCTGAGCGGACCTGCGCTAAGGGTATTTTTGGGGGAGAAAATGCTTGATATTCTGGTGAAATGGGGTATTTTCGAAGTGAACATGCGTGATCCTCAGGCGAAAGATGGTATTTTCGTGGAGAAAACACGTGTTTTTCAATTGAAAAGCGCGATTTTCCCAAAGGAAATGCTTTTCGCGCAAAAAGTGGCATTTTTGGGGTGTAAATGCGGGATTTTCAGGAGAAAAGTGGCATTTTCGGGTACAAGATGCGTGACTTTTGGACAGAGGTGCTTTTTTTACGGGGAGAAAAGGCGTGATTTTCGGACGAAAACTTGTATTTTTGGAGGGACAATGCGTGATTTTCGTTACAAAAGTGGTCTTTTCCGGTAGAAAATGCGTGATATTCGTGTGAAATGTGGTTCTTTCACGCAGAAAATGCGCGATTTTCGGGTGGAAGGTGGTATGTTCAGGGAGAAAATGTGTGATTTTCCTTTGAAACACAGAATTTTCGGGAAAAAAACATGCGCGGTTCTTGGACGAAATGGGTTTGTTTTGCGCAGAAAATGCGTGATTTTCGGGGGAAAGGTGGTATTTTCAGGGAGAAAATGAGTGATTTTCCTTTGAAAGTTGGTATTTTCGGGAAGAAAACGCGTGATTTTCGGGGGAAAGGTGGTATTCTCGGGGTGCAAATGAGTGATTTTGGGTGAAACGCGGTGTATCTGGGGTGGAAAGGCGCGATTTTCCGGCGAATAGTGGTATTTTCTTGAAGAAAACGCGTGATTTTCGAGAGAAAGGTGGTATTTTCGGAGAGAAAATGCGTGATTTTGGGGTGACAGGTGGCGTTTTCGTGGAGGAAACGTGTGATTTCCGTTTGAGAACGGGCATTTTTGGGAGGAAAAAGTGTGATTTTGGGGTGAAATGCGGTATTTCTGAAGTGAACATACGTGATTCTCGTGTGATAAATGGTATTTTTAGGGTGAAAATGCGTGTTCTGGGGGTAAAATTTTCGAAGAGAAAATGCTTGCTTTTCGGGGCGAAAAGTGGCATTTTTGAGGAGTAAATGCGTGATTTCCGGGCAAAATATTGGTATTTTCGGGTGGAAAACGCGTGATTTTCGGGCAAAAGCGTTTTTTTCAAAGAGAATTCTCGCGGGGGGAGGACCGCGCATGCGCGGATTTGCGATCGCACCGCGCCTGAGCGGACCTGCGCTAAGGGTATTTTTGGGGGAGAAAATGCTTGATATTCTGGTGAAATGGGGTATTTTCGAAGTGAACATGCGTGATCCTCAGGCGAAAGATGGTATTTTCGTGGAGAAAACACGTGTTTTTCAATTGAAAAGCGCGATTTTCCCAAGGAAATGCTTTTCGCGCAAAAAGTGGCATTTTTGGGGTGTAAATGCGGGATTTTCAGGAGAAAAGTGGCATTTTCGGGTACAAGATGCGTGACTTTTGGACAGAGGTGCTTTTTTTACGGGGAGAAAAGGCGTGATTTTCGGACGAAAACTTGTATTTTCGGAGGGACAATGCGTGATTTTCGTTACAAAAGTGGTCTTTTCCGGTAGAAAATGCGTGATATTCGTGTGAAATGTGGTTCTTTCACGCAGAAAATGCGCGATTTTCGGGTGGAAGGTGGTATGTTCAGGGAGAAAATGTGTGATTTTCCTTTGAAACACAGAATTTTCGGGGAAAAAAACATGCGCGGTTCTTGGACGAAATGGGTTTGTTTTGCGCAGAAAATGCGTGATTTTCGGGGGAAAGGTGGTATTTTCAGGGAGAAAATGAGTGATTTTCCTTTGAAAGGTGGTATTTTCGGGAAGAAAACGCGTGATTTTCGGGGGAAAGGTGGTATTCTCGGGGTGCAAATGAGTGATTTTGGGTGAAACGCGGTGTATTTGGGGTGGAAAGGCGCGATTTTCCGGCGAATAGTGGTATTTTCTTGAAGAAAACGCGTGATTTTCGAGAGAAAGGTGGTATTTTCGGAGAGAAAATGCGTGATTTTGGGGTGACAGGTGGCGTTTTCGTGGAGGAAACGTGTGATTTCCGTTTGAGAACGGGCATTTTTGGGAGGAAAAAGTGTGATTTGGGGGTGAAATGCGGTATTTCTGAAGTGAACATACGTGATTCTCGTGTGATAAATGGTATTTTTAGGGTGAAAATGCGTGTTCTGGGGGTAAAATTTTCGAAGAGAAAATGCTTGCTTTTCGGGGCGAAAAGTGGCATTTTTGAGGTGTAAATGCGTGATTTCCGGGCAAAATATTGGTATTTTCGGGTGGAAAACGCGTGATTTTCGGGCAAAAGCGTTTTTTTCAAAGAGAATTCTCGCGGGGGGAGGACCGCGCATGCGCGGATTTGCGATCGCACCGCGCCTGAGCGGACCTGCGCTAAGGGTATTTTTGGGGGAGAAAATGCTTGATATTCTGGTGAAATGGGGTATTTTCGAAGTGAACATGCGTGATCCTCAGGCGAAAGATGGTATTTTCGTGGAGAAAACACGTGTTTTTCAATTGAAAAGCGCGATTTTCCCAAAGGAAATGCTTTTCGCGCAAAAAGTGGCATTTTTGGGGTGTAAATGCGGGATTTTCAGGAGAAAAGTGGCATTTTCGGGTACAAGATGCGTGACTTTTGGACAGAGGTGCTTTTTTTACGGGGAGAAAAGGCGTGATTTTCGGACGAAAACTTGTATTTTCGGAGGGACAATGCGTGATTTTCGTTACAAAAGTGGTCTTTTCCGGTAGAAAATGCGTGATATTCGTGTGAAATGTGGTTCTTTCACGCAGAAAATGCGCGATTTTCGGGTGGAAGGTGGTATGTTCAGGGAGAAAACGTGTGATTTTCCTTTGAAACACAGAATTTTCGGGAAAAAAACATGCGCGGTTCTTGGACGAAATGGGTTTGTTTTGCGCAGAAAATGCGTGATTTTCGGGGGAAAGGTGGTATTTTCAGGGAGAAAATGAGTGATTTTCCTTTGAAAGGTGGTATTTTCGGGAAGAAAACGCGTGATTTTCGGGGGAAAGGTGGTATTCTCGGGGTGCAAATGAGTGATTTTGGGTGAAACGCGGTGTATTTGGGGTGGAAAGGCGCGATTTTCCGGCGAATAGTGGTATTTTCTTGAAGAAAACGCGTGATTTTCGAGAGAAAGGTGGTATTTTCGGAGAGAAAATGCGTGATTTTGGGGTGACAGGTGGCGTTTTCGTGGAGGAAACGTGTGATTTCCGTTTGAGAACGGGCATTTTTGGGAGGAAAAAGTGTGATTTGGGGGTGAAATGCGGTATTTCTGAAGTGAACATACGTGATTCTCGTGTGATAAATGGTATTTTTAGGGTGAAAATGCGTGTTCTGGGGGTAAAATTTTCGAAGAGAAAATGCTTGCTTTTCGGGGCGAAAAGTGGCATTTTTGAGGTGTAAATGCGTGATTTCCGGGCAAAATATTGGTATTTTCGGGTGGAAAACGCGTGATTTTCGGGCAAAAGCGTTTTTTTCAAAGAGAATTCTCGCGGGGGGAGGACCGCGCATGCGCGGATTTGCGATCGCACCGCGCCTGAGCGGACCTGCGCTAAGGGTATTTTTGGGGGAGAAAATGCTTGATATTCTGGTGAAATGGGGTATTTTCGAAGTGAACATGCGTGATCCTCAGGCGAAAGATGGTATTTTCGTGGAGAAAACACGTGTTTTTCAATTGAAAAGCGCGATTTTCCCAAAGGAAATGCTTTTCGCGCAAAAAGTGGCATTTTTGGGGTGTAAATGCGGGATTTTCAGGAGAAAAGTGGCATTTTCGGGTACAAGATGCGTGACTTTTGGACAGAGGTGCTTTTTTTACGGGGAGAAAAGGCGTGATTTTCGGACGAAAACTTGTATTTTCGGAGGGACAATGCGTGATTTTCGTTACAAAAGTGGTCTTTTCCGGTAGAAAATGCGTGATATTCGTGTGAAATGTGGTTCTTTCACGCAGAAAATGCGCGATTTTCGGGTGGAAGGTGGTATGTTCAGGGAGAAAATGTGTGATTTTCCTTTGAAACACAGAATTTTCGGGAAAAAAACATGCGCGGTTCTTGGACGAAATGGGGTTGTTTTGCGCAGAAAATGCGTGATTTTCGGGGGAAAGGTGGTATTTTCAGGGAGAAAATGAGTGATTTTCCTTTGAAAGGTGGTATTTTCGGGAAGAAAACGCGTGATTTTCGGGGGAAAGGTGGTATTCTCGGGGTGCAAATGAGTGATTTTGGGTGAAACGCGGTGTATTTGGGGTGGAAAGGCGCGATTTTCCGGCGAATAGTGGTATTTTCTTGAAGAAAACGCGTGATTTTCGAGAGAAAGGTGGTATTTTCGGAGAGAAAATGCGTGATTTTGGGGTGACAGGTGGCGTTTTCGTGGAGGAAACGTGTGATTTCCGTTTGAGAACGGGCATTTTTGGGAGGAAAAAGTGTGATTTGGGGGTGAAATGCGGTATTTCTGAAGTGAACATACGTGATTCTCGTGTGATAAATGGTATTTTTAGGGTGAAAATGCGTGTTCTGGGGGTAAAATTTTCGAAGAGAAAATGCTTGCTTTTCGGGGCGAAAAGTGGCATTTTTGAGGTGTAAATGCGTGATTTCCGGGCAAAATATTGGTATTTTCGGGTGGAAAACGCGTGATTTTCGGGCAAAAGCGTTTTTTTCAAAGAGAATTCTCGCGGGGGGAGGACCGCGCATGCGCGGATTTGCGATCGCACCGCGCCTGAGCGGACCTGCGCTAAGGGTATTTTTGGGGGAGAAAATGCTTGATATTCTGGTGAAATGGGGTATTTTCGAAGTGAACATGCGTGATCCTCAGGCGAAAGATGGTATTTTCGTGGAGAAAACACGTGTTTTTCAATTGAAAAGCGCGATTTTCCCAAAGGAAATGCTTTTCGCGCAAAAAGTGGCATTTTTGGGGTGTAAATGCGGGATTTTCAGGAGAAAAGTGGCATTTTCGGGTACAAGATGCGTGACTTTTGGACAGAGGTGCTTTTTTTACGGGGAGAAAAGGCGTGATTTTCGGACGAAAACTTGTATTTTCGGAGGGACAATGCGTGATTTTCGTTACAAAAGTGGTCTTTTCCGGTAGAAAATGCGTGATATTCGTGTGAAATGTGGTTCTTTCACGCAGAAAATGCGCGATTTTCGGGTGGAAGGTGGTATGTTCAGGGAGAAAACGTGTGATTTTCCTTTGAAACACAGAATTTTCGGGAAAAAAAATGCGCGGTTCTTGGACGAAATGGGTTTGTTTTGCGCAGAAAATGCGTGATTTTCGGGGGAAAGGTGGTATTTTCAGGGAGAAAATGAGTGATTTTCCTTTGAAAGGTGGTATTTTCGGGAAGAAAACGCGTGATTTTCGGGGAAAGGTGGTATTCTCGGGGTGCAAATGAGTGATTTTGGGTGAAACGCGGTGTATTTGGGGTGGAAAGGCGCGATTTTCCGGCGAATAGTGGTATTTTCTTGAAGAAAACGCGTGATTTTCGAGAGAAAGGTGGTATTTTCGGAGAGAAAATGCGTGATTTTGGGGTGACAGGTGGCGTTTTCGTGGAGGAAACGTGTGATTTCCGTTTGAGAACGGGCATTTTTGGGAGGAAAAAGTGTGATTTTGGGGTGAAATGCGGTATTTCTGAAGTGAACATACGTGATTCTCGTGTGATAAATGGTATTTTTAGGGTGAAAATGCGTGTTCTGGGGGTAAAATTTTCGAAGAGAAAATGCTTGCTTTTCGGGGCGAAAAGTGGCATTTTTGAGGTGTAAATGCGTGATTTCCGGGCAAAATATTGGTATTTTCGGGTGGAAAACGCGTGATTTTCGGGCAAAAGCGTTTTTTTCAAAGAGAATTCTCGCGGGGGGAGGACCGCGCATGCGCGGATTTGCGATCGCACCGCGCCTGAGCGGACCTGCGCTAAGGGTATTTTTGGGGGAGAAAATGCTTGATATTCTGGTGAAATGGGGTATTTTCGAAGTGAACATGCGTGATCCTCAGGCGAAAGATGGTATTTTCGTGGAGAAAACACGTGTTTTTCAATTGAAAAGCGCGATTTTCCCAAAGGAAATGCTTTTCGCGCAAAAAGTGGCATTTTTGGGGTGTAAATGCGGGATTTTCAGGAGAAAAGTGGCATTTTCGGGTACAAGATGCGTGACTTTTGGACAGAGGTGCTTTTTTTACGGGGAGAAAAGGCGTGATTTTCGGACGAAAACTTGTATTTTCGGAGGGACAATGCGTGATTTTCGTTACAAAAGTGGTCTTTTCCGGTAGAAAATGCGTGATATTCGTGTGAAATGTGGTTCTTTCACGCAGAAAATGCGCGATTTTCGGGTGGAAGGTGGTATGTTCAGGGAGAAAATGTGTGATTTTCCTTTGAAACACAGAATTTTCGGGAAAAAAAATGCGCGGTTCTTGGACGAAATGGGTTGTTTTGCGCAGAAAATGCGTGATTTTCGGGGGAAAGGTGGTATTTTCAGGGAGAAAATGAGTGATTTTCCTTTGAAAGGTGGTATTTTCGGGAAGAAAACGCGTGATTTTCGGGGAAAGGTGGTATTCTCGGGGTGCAAATGAGTGATTTTGGGTGAAACGCGGTGTATTTGGGGTGGAAAGGCGCGATTTTCCGGCGAATAGTGGTATTTTCTTGAAGAAAACGCGTGATTTTCGAGAGAAAGGTGGTATTTTCGGAGAGAAAATGCGTGATTTTGGGGTGACAGGTGGCGTTTTCGTGGAGGAAACGTGTGATTTCCGTTTGAGAACGGGCATTTTTGGGAGGAAAAAGTGTGATTTGGGGGTGAAATGCGGTATTTCTGAAGTGAACATACGTGATTCTCGTGTGATAAATGGTATTTTTAGGGTGAAAATGCGTGTTCTGGGGGTAAAATTTTCGAAGAGAAAATGCTTGCTTTTCGGGGCGAAAAGTGGCATTTTTGAGGTGTAAATGCGTGATTTCCGGGCAAAATATTGGTATTTTCGGGTGGAAAACGCGTGATTTTCGGGCAAAAGCGTTTTTTTCAAAGAGAATTCTCGCGGGGGGAGGACCGCGCATGCGCGGATTTGCGATCGCACCGCGCCTGAGCGGACCTGCGCTAAGGGTATTTTTGGGGGAGAAAATGCTTGATATTCTGGTGAAATGGGGTATTTTCGAAGTGAACATGCGTGATCCTCAGGCGAAAGATGGTATTTTCGTGGAGAAAACACGTGTTTTTCAATTGAAAAGCGCGATTTTCCCAAAGGAAATGCTTTTCGCGCAAAAAGTGGCATTTTTGGGGTGTAAATGCGGGATTTTCAGGAGAAAAGTGGCATTTTCGGGTACAAGATGCGTGACTTTTGGACAGAGGTGCTTTTTTTACGGGGAGAAAAGGCGTGATTTTCGGACGAAAACTTGTATTTTCGGAGGGACAATGCGTGATTTTCGTTACAAAAGTGGTCTTTTCCGGTAGAAAATGCGTGATATTCGTGTGAAATGTGGTTCTTTCACGCAGAAAATGCGCGATTTTCGGGTGGAAGGTGGTATGTTCAGGGAGAAAACGTGTGATTTTCCTTTGAAACACAGAATTTTCGGGAAAAAAACATGCGCGGTTCTTGGACGAAATGGGTTTGTTTTGCGCAGAAAATGCGTGATTTTCGGGGGAAAGGTGGTATTTTCAGGGAGAAAATGAGTGATTTTCCTTTGAAAGGTGGTATTTTCGGGAAGAAAACGCGTGATTTTCGGGGAAAGGTGGTATTCTCGGGGTGCAAATGAGTGATTTTGGGTGAAACGCGGTGTATTTGGGGTGGAAAGGCGCGATTTTCCGGCGAATAGTGGTATTTTCTTGAAGAAAACGCGTGATTTTCGAGAGAAAGGTGGTATTTTCGGAGAGAAAATGCGTGATTTTGGGGTGACAGGTGGCGTTTTCGTGGAGGAAACGTGTGATTTCCGTTTGAGAACGGGCATTTTTGGGAGGAAAAAGTGTGATTTGGGGGTGAAATGCGGTATTTCTGAAGTGAACATACGTGATTCTCGTGTGATAAATGGTATTTTTAGGGTGAAAATGCGTGTTCTGGGGGTAAAATTTTCGAAGAGAAAATGCTTGCTTTTCGGGGCGAAAAGTGGCATTTTTGAGGTGTAAATGCGTGATTTCCGGGCAAAATATTGGTATTTTCGGGTGGAAAACGCGTGATTTTCGGGCAAAAGCGTTTTTTTCAAAGAGAATTCTCGCGGGGGGAGGACCGCGCATGCGCGGATTTGCGATCGCACCGCGCCTGAGCGGACCTGCGCTAAGGGTATTTTTGGGGGAGAAAATGCTTGATATTCTGGTGAAATGGGGTATTTTCGAAGTGAACATGCGTGATCCTCAGGCGAAAGATGGTATTTTCGTGGAGAAAACACGTGTTTTTCAATTGAAAAGCGCGATTTTCCCAAAGGAAATGCTTTTCGCGCAAAAAGTGGCATTTTTGGGGTGTAAATGCGGGATTTTCAGGAGAAAAGTGGCATTTTCGGGTACAAGATGCGTGACTTTTGGACAGAGGTGCTTTTTTTACGGGGAGAAAAGGCGTGATTTTCGGACGAAAACTTGTATTTTCGGAGGGACAATGCGTGATTTTCGTTACAAAAGTGGTCTTTTCCGGTAGAAAATGCGTGATATTCGTGTGAAATGTGGTTCTTTCACGCAGAAAATGCGCGATTTTCGGGTGGAAGGTGGTATGTTCAGGGAGAAAATGTGTGATTTTCCTTTGAAACACAGAATTTTCGGGAAAAAAAATGCGCGGTTCTTGGACGAAATGGGTTGTTTTGCGCAGAAAATGCGTGATTTTCGGGGGAAAGGTGGTATTTTCAGGGAGAAAATGAGTGATTTTCCTTTGAAAGGTGGTATTTTCGGGAAGAAAACGCGTGATTTTCGGGGGAAAGGTGGTATTCTCGGGGTGCAAATGAGTGATTTTGGGTGAAACGCGGTGTATTTGGGGTGGAAAGGCGCGATTTTCCGGCGAATAGTGGTATTTTCTTGAAGAAAACGCGTGATTTTCGAGAGAAAGGTGGTATTTTCGGAGAGAAAATGCGTGATTTTGGGGTGACAGGTGGCGTTTTCGTGGAGGAAACGTGTGATTTCCGTTTGAGAACGGGCATTTTTGGGAGGAAAAAGTGTGATTTGGGGGTGAAATGCGGTATTTCTGAAGTGAACATACGTGATTCTCGTGTGATAAATGGTATTTTTAGGGTGAAAATGCGTGTTCTGGGGGTAAAATTTTCGAAGAGAAAATGCTTGCTTTTCGGGGCGAAAAGTGGCATTTTTGAGGTGTAAATGCGTGATTTCCGGGCAAAATATTGGTATTTTCGGGTGGAAAACGCGTGATTTTCGGGCAAAAGCGTTTTTTTCAAAGAGAATTCTCGCGGGGGGAGGACCGCGCATGCGCGGATTTGCGATCGCACCGCGCCTGAGCGGACCTGCGCTAAGGGTATTTTTGGGGGGAAAATGCTTGATATTCTGGTGAAATGGGGTATTTTCGAAGTGAACATGCGTGATCCTCAGGCGAAAGATGGTATTTTCGTGGAGAAAACACGTGTTTTTCAATTGAAAAGCGCGATTTTCCCAAAGGAAATGCTTTTCGCGCAAAAAGTGGCATTTTTGGGGTGTAAATGCGGGATTTTCAGGAGAAAAGTGGCATTTTCGGGTACAAGATGCGTGACTTTTGGACAGAGGTGCTTTTTTTACGGGGAGAAAAGGCGTGATTTTCGGACGAAAACTTGTATTTTCGGAGGGACAATGCGTGATTTTCGTTACAAAAGTGGTCTTTTCCGGTAGAAAATGCGTGATATTCGTGTGAAATGTGGTTCTTTCACGCAGAAAATGCGCGATTTTCGGGTGGAAGGTGGTATGTTCAGGGAGAAAACGTGTGATTTTCCTTTGAAACACAGAATTTTCGGGAAAAAAACATGCGCGGTTCTTGGACGAAATGGGTTTGTTTTGCGCAGAAAATGCGTGATTTTCGGGGGAAAGGTGGTATTTTCAGGGAGAAAATGAGTGATTTTCCTTTGAAAGGTGGTATTTTCGGGAAGAAAACGCGTGATTTTCGGGGGAAAGGTGGTATTCTCGGGGTGCAAATGAGTGATTTTGGGTGAAACGCGGTGTATTTGGGGTGGAAAGGCGCGATTTTCCGGCGAATAGTGGTATTTTCTTGAAGAAAACGCGTGATTTTCGAGAGAAAGGTGGTATTTTCGGAGAGAAAATGCGTGATTTTGGGGTGACAGGTGGCGTTTTCGTGGAGGAAACGTGTGATTTCCGTTTGAGAACGGGCATTTTTGGGAGGAAAAAGTGTGATTTGGGGGTGAAATGCGGTATTTCTGAAGTGAACATACGTGATTCTCGTGTGATAAATGGTATTTTTAGGGTGAAAATGCGTGTTCTGGGGGTAAAATTTTCGAAGAGAAAATGCTTGCTTTTCGGGGCGAAAAGTGGCATTTTTGAGGTGTAAATGCGTGATTTCCGGGCAAAATATTGGTATTTTCGGGTGGAAAACGCGTGATTTTCGGGCAAAAGCGTTTTTTTCAAAGAGAATTCTCGCGGGGGGAGGACCGCGCATGCGCGGATTTGCGATCGCACCGCGCCTGAGCGGACCTGCGCTAAGGGTATTTTTGGGGGAGAAAATGCTTGATATTCTGGTGAAATGGGGTATTTTCGAAGTGAACATGCGTGATCCTCAGGCGAAAGATGGTATTTTCGTGGAGAAAACACGTGTTTTTCAATTGAAAAGCGCGATTTTCCCAAAGGAAATGCTTTTCGCGCAAAAAGTGGCATTTTTGGGGTGTAAATGCGGGATTTTCAGGAGAAAAGTGGCATTTTCGGGTACAAGATGCGTGACTTTTGGACAGAGGTGCTTTTTTTACGGGGAGAAAAGGCGTGATTTTCGGACGAAAACTTGTATTTTCGGAGGGACAATGCGTGATTTTCGTTACAAAAGTGGTCTTTTCCGGTAGAAAATGCGTGATATTCGTGTGAAATGTGGTTCTTTCACGCAGAAAATGCGCGATTTTCGGGTGGAAGGTGGTATGTTCAGGGAGAAAATGTGTGATTTTCCTTTGAAACACAGAATTTTCGGGAAAAAAACATGCGCGGTTCTTGGACGAAATGGGGTTGTTTTGCGCAGAAAATGCGTGATTTTCGGGGGAAAGGTGGTATTTTCAGGGAGAAAATGAGTGATTTTCCTTTGAAAGGTGGTATTTTCGGGAAGAAAACGCGTGATTTTCGGGGGAAAGGTGGTATTCTCGGGGTGCAAATGAGTGATTTTGGGTGAAACGCGGTGTATTTGGGGTGGAAAGGCGCGATTTTCCGGCGAATAGTGGTATTTTCTTGAAGAAAACGCGTGATTTTCGAGAGAAAGGTGGTATTTTCGGAGAGAAAATGCGTGATTTTGGGGTGACAGGTGGCGTTTTCGTGGAGGAAACGTGTGATTTCCGTTTGAGAACGGGCATTTTTGGGAGGAAAAAGTGTGATTTGGGGGTGAAATGCGGTATTTCTGAAGTGAACATACGTGATTCTCGTGTGATAAATGGTATTTTTAGGGTGAAAATGCGTGTTCTGGGGGTAAAATTTTCGAAGAGAAAATGCTTGCTTTTCGGGGCGAAAAGTGGCATTTTTGAGGTGTAAATGCGTGATTTCCGGGCAAAATATTGGTATTTTCGGGTGGAAAACGCGTGATTTTCGGGCAAAAGCGTTTTTTTCAAAGAGAATTCTCGCGGGGGGAGGACCGCGCATGCGCGGATTTGCGATCGCACCGCGCCTGAGCGGACCTGCGCTAAGGGTATTTTTGGGGGAGAAAATGCTTGATATTCTGGTGAAATGGGGTATTTTCGAAGTGAACATGCGTGATCCTCAGGCGAAAGATGGTATTTTCGTGGAGAAAACACGTGTTTTTCAATTGAAAAGCGCGATTTTCCCAAAGGAAATGCTTTTCGCGCAAAAAGTGGCATTTTTGGGGTGTAAATGCGGGATTTTCAGGAGAAAAGTGGCATTTTCGGGTACAAGATGCGTGACTTTTGGACAGAGGTGCTTTTTTTACGGGGAGAAAAGGCGTGATTTTCGGACGAAAACTTGTATTTTCGGAGGGACAATGCGTGATTTTCGTTACAAAAGTGGTCTTTTCCGGTAGAAAATGCGTGATATTCGTGTGAAATGTGGTTCTTTCACGCAGAAAATGCGCGATTTTCGGGTGGAAGGTGGTATGTTCAGGGAGAAAACGTGTGATTTTCCTTTGAAACACAGAATTTTCGGGAAAAAAAAATGCGCGGTTCTTGGACGAAATGGGTTGTTTTGCGCAGAAAATGCGTGATTTTCGGGGGAAAGGTGGTATTTTCAGGGAGAAAATGAGTGATTTTCCTTTGAAAGGTGGTATTTTCGGGAAGAAAACGCGTGATTTTCGGGGGAAAGGTGGTATTCTCGGGGTGCAAATGAGTGATTTTGGGTGAAACGCGGTGTATTTGGGGTGGAAAGGCGCGATTTTCCGGCGAATAGTGGTATTTTCTTGAAGAAAACGCGTGATTTTCGAGAGAAAGGTGGTATTTTCGGAGAGAAAATGCGTGATTTTGGGGTGACAGGTGGCGTTTTCGTGGAGGAAACGTGTGATTTCCGTTTGAGAACGGGCATTTTTGGGAGGAAAAAGTGTGATTTGGGGGTGAAATGCGGTATTTCTGAAGTGAACATACGTGATTCTCGTGTGATAAATGGTATTTTTAGGGTGAAAATGCGTGTTCTGGGGGTAAAATTTTCGAAGAGAAAATGCTTGCTTTTCGGGGCGAAAAGTGGCATTTTTGAGGTGTAAATGCGTGATTTCCGGGCAAAATATTGGTATTTTCGGGTGGAAAACGCGTGATTTTCGGGCAAAAGCGTTTTTTTCAAAGAGAATTCTCGCGGGGGGAGGACCGCGCATGCGCGGATTTGCGATCGCACCGCGCCTGAGCGGACCTGCGCTAAGGGTATTTTTGGGGGAGAAAATGCTTGATATTCTGGTGAAATGGGGTATTTTCGAAGTGAACATGCGTGATCCTCAGGCGAAAGATGGTATTTTCGTGGAGAAAACACGTGTTTTTCAATTGAAAAGCGCGATTTTCCCAAAGGAAATGCTTTTCGCGCAAAAAGTGGCATTTTTGGGGTGTAAATGCGGGATTTTCAGGAGAAAAGTGGCATTTTCGGGTACAAGATGCGTGACTTTTGGACAGAGGTGCTTTTTTTACGGGGAGAAAAGGCGTGATTTTCGGACGAAAACTTGTATTTTCGGAGGGACAATGCGTGATTTTCGTTACAAAAGTGGTCTTTTCCGGTAGAAAATGCGTGATATTCGTGTGAAATGTGGTTCTTTCACGCAGAAAATGCGCGATTTTCGGGTGGAAGGTGGTATGTTCAGGGAGAAAATGTGTGATTTTCCTTTGAAACACAGAATTTTCGGGAAAAAAACATGCGCGGTTCTTGGACGAAATGGGGTTGTTTTGCGCAGAAAATGCGTGATTTTCGGGGGAAAGGTGGTATTTTCAGGGAGAAAATGAGTGATTTTCCTTTGAAAGGTGGTATTTTCGGGAAGAAAACGCGTGATTTTCGGGGGAAAGGTGGTATTCTCGGGGTGCAAATGAGTGATTTTGGGTGAAACGCGGTGTATTTGGGGTGGAAAGGCGCGATTTTCCGGCGAATAGTGGTATTTTCTTGAAGAAAACGCGTGATTTTCGAGAGAAAGGTGGTATTTTCGGAGAGAAAATGCGTGATTTTGGGGTGACAGGTGGCGTTTTCGTGGAGGAAACGTGTGATTTCCGTTTGAGAACGGGCATTTTTGGGAGGAAAAAGTGTGATTTGGGGGTGAAATGCGGTATTTCTGAAGTGAACATACGTGATTCTCGTGTGATAAATGGTATTTTTAGGGTGAAAATGCGTGTTCTGGGGGTAAAATTTTCGAAGAGAAAATGCTTGCTTTTCGGGGCGAAAAGTGGCATTTTTGAGGTGTAAATGCGTGATTTCCGGGCAAAATATTGGTATTTTCGGGTGGAAAACGCGTGATTTTCGGGCAAAAGCGTTTTTTTCAAAGAGAATTCTCGCGGGGGGAGGACCGCGCATGCGCGGATTTGCGATCGCACCGCGCCTGAGCGGACCTGCGCTAAGGGTATTTTTGGGGAGAAAATGCTTGATATTCTGGTGAAATGGGGTATTTTCGAAGTGAACATGCGTGATCCTCAGGCGAAAGATGGTATTTTCGTGGAGAAAACACGTGTTTTTCAATTGAAAAGCGCGATTTTCCCAAAGGAAATGCTTTTCGCGCAAAAAGTGGCATTTTTGGGGTGTAAATGCGGGATTTTCAGGAGAAAAGTGGCATTTTCGGGTACAAGATGCGTGACTTTTGGACAGAGGTGCTTTTTTTACGGGGAGAAAAGGCGTGATTTTCGGACGAAAACTTGTATTTTCGGAGGGACAATGCGTGATTTTCGTTACAAAAGTGGTCTTTTCCGGTAGAAAATGCGTGATATTCGTGTGAAATGTGGTTCTTTCACGCAGAAAATGCGCGATTTTCGGGTGGAAGGTGGTATGTTCAGGGAGAAAACGTGTGATTTTCCTTTGAAACACAGAATTTTCGGGAAAAAAAATGCGCGGTTCTTGGACGAAATGGGTTTGTTTTGCGCAGAAAATGCGTGATTTTCGGGGGAAAGGTGGTATTTTCAGGGAGAAAATGAGTGATTTTCCTTTGAAAGGTGGTATTTTCGGGAAGAAAACGCGTGATTTTCGGGGGAAAGGTGGTATTCTCGGGGTGCAAATGAGTGATTTTGGGTGAAACGCGGTGTATTTGGGGTGGAAAGGCGCGATTTTCCGGCGAATAGTGGTATTTTCTTGAAGAAAACGCGTGATTTTCGAGAGAAAGGTGGTATTTTCGGAGAGAAAATGCGTGATTTTGGGGTGACAGGTGGCGTTTTCGTGGAGGAAACGTGTGATTTCCGTTTGAGAACGGGCATTTTTGGGAGGAAAAAGTGTGATTTGGGGGTGAAATGCGGTATTTCTGAAGTGAACATACGTGATTCTCGTGTGATAAATGGTATTTTTAGGGTGAAAATGCGTGTTCTGGGGGTAAAATTTTCGAAGAGAAAATGCTTGCTTTTCGGGGCGAAAAGTGGCATTTTTGAGGTGTAAATGCGTGATTTCCGGGCAAAATATTGGTATTTTCGGGTGGAAAACGCGTGATTTTCGGGCAAAAGCGTTTTTTTCAAAGAGAATTCTCGCGGGGGGAGGACCGCGCATGCGCGGATTTGCGATCGCACCGCGCCTGAGCGGACCTGCGCTAAGGGTATTTTTGGGGAGAAAATGCTTGATATTCTGGTGAAATGGGGTATTTTCGAAGTGAACATGCGTGATCCTCAGGCGAAAGATGGTATTTTCGTGGAGAAAACACGTGTTTTTCAATTGAAAAGCGCGATTTTCCCAAAGGAAATGCTTTTCGCGCAAAAAGTGGCATTTTTGGGGTGTAAATGCGGGATTTTCAGGAGAAAAGTGGCATTTTCGGGTACAAGATGCGTGACTTTTGGACAGAGGTGCTTTTTTTACGGGGAGAAAAGGCGTGATTTTCGGACGAAAACTTGTATTTTCGGAGGGACAATGCGTGATTTTCGTTACAAAAGTGGTCTTTTCCGGTAGAAAATGCGTGATATTCGTGTGAAATGTGGTTCTTTCACGCAGAAAATGCGCGATTTTCGGGTGGAAGGTGGTATGTTCAGGGAGAAAATGTGATTTTCCTTTGAAACACAGAATTTTCGGGAAAAAAAATGCGCGGTTCTTGGACGAAATGGGTTTGTTTTGCGCAGAAAATGCGTGATTTTCGGGGGAAAGGTGGTATTTTCAGGGAGAAAATGAGTGATTTTCCTTTGAAAGGTGGTATTTTCGGGAAGAAAACGCGTGATTTTCGGGGGAAAGGTGGTATTCTCGGGGTGCAAATGAGTGATTTTGGGTGAAACGCGGTGTATTTGGGGTGGAAAGGCGCGATTTTCCGGCGAATAGTGGTATTTTCTTGAAGAAAACGCGTGATTTTCGAGAGAAAGGTGGTATTTTCGGAGAGAAAATGCGTGATTTTGGGGTGACAGGTGGCGTTTTCGTGGAGGAAACGTGTGATTTCCGTTTGAGAACGGGCATTTTTGGGAGGAAAAAGTGTGATTTTGGGGTGAAATGCGGTATTTCTGAAGTGAACATACGTGATTCTCGTGTGATAAATGGTATTTTTAGGGTGAAAATGCGTGTTCTGGGGGTAAAATTTTCGAAGAGAAAATGCTTGCTTTTCGGGGCGAAAAGTGGCATTTTTGAGGTGTAAATGCGTGATTTCCGGGCAAAATATTGGTATTTTCGGGTGGAAAACGCGTGATTTTCGGGCAAAAGCGTTTTTTTCAAAGAGAATTCTCGCGGGGGGAGGACCGCGCATGCGCGGATTTGCGATCGCACCGCGCCTGAGCGGACCTGCGCTAAGGGTATTTTTGGGGGAGAAAATGCTTGATATTCTGGTGAAATGGGGTATTTTCGAAGTGAACATGCGTGATCCTCAGGCGAAAGATGGTATTTTCGTGGAGAAAACACGTGTTTTTCAATTGAAAAGCGCGATTTTCCCAAAGGAAATGCTTTTCGCGCAAAAAGTGGCATTTTTGGGGTGTAAATGCGGGATTTTCAGGAGAAAAGTGGCATTTTCGGGTACAAGATGCGTGACTTTTGGACAGAGGTGCTTTTTTTACGGGGAGAAAAGGCGTGATTTTCGGACGAAAACTTGTATTTTCGGAGGGACAATGCGTGATTTTCGTTACAAAAGTGGTCTTTTCCGGTAGAAAATGCGTGATATTCGTGTGAAATGTGGTTCTTTCACGCAGAAAATGCGCGATTTTCGGGTGGAAGGTGGTATGTTCAGGGAGAAAACGTGTGATTTTCCTTTGAAACACAGAATTTTCGGGAAAAAAAATGCGCGGTTCTTGGACGAAATGGGGTTGTTTTGCGCAGAAAATGCGTGATTTTCGGGGGAAAGGTGGTATTTTCAGGGAGAAAATGAGTGATTTTCCTTTGAAAGGTGGTATTTTCGGGAAGAAAACGCGTGATTTTCGGGGGAAAGGTGGTATTCTCGGGGTGCAAATGAGTGATTTTGGGTGAAACGCGGTGTATTTGGGGTGGAAAGGCGCGATTTTCCGGCGAATAGTGGTATTTTCTTGAAGAAAACGCGTGATTTTCGAGAGAAAGGTGGTATTTTCGGAGAGAAAATGCGTGATTTTGGGGTGACAGGTGGCGTTTTCGTGGAGGAAACGTGTGATTTCCGTTTGAGAACGGGCATTTTTGGGAGGAAAAAGTGTGATTTGGGGGTGAAATGCGGTATTTCTGAAGTGAACATACGTGATTCTCGTGTGATAAATGGTATTTTTAGGGTGAAAATGCGTGTTCTGGGGGTAAAATTTTCGAAGAGAAAATGCTTGCTTTTCGGGGCGAAAAGTGGCATTTTTGAGGTGTAAATGCGTGATTTCCGGGCAAAATATTGGTATTTTCGGGTGGAAAACGCGTGATTTTCGGGCAAAAGCGTTTTTTTCAAAGAGAATTCTCGCGGGGGGAGGACCGCGCATGCGCGGATTTGCGATCGCACCGCGCCTGAGCGGACCTGCGCTAAGGGTATTTTTGGGGAGAAAATGCTTGATATTCTGGTGAAATGGGGTATTTTCGAAGTGAACATGCGTGATCCTCAGGCGAAAGATGGTATTTTCGTGGAGAAAACACGTGTTTTTCAATTGAAAAGCGCGATTTTCCCAAAGGAAATGCTTTTCGCGCAAAAAGTGGCATTTTTGGGGTGTAAATGCGGGATTTTCAGGAGAAAAGTGGCATTTTCGGGTACAAGATGCGTGACTTTTGGACAGAGGTGCTTTTTTTACGGGGAGAAAAGGCGTGATTTTCGGACGAAAACTTGTATTTTCGGAGGGACAATGCGTGATTTTCGTTACAAAAGTGGTCTTTTCCGGTAGAAAATGCGTGATATTCGTGTGAAATGTGGTTCTTTCACGCAGAAAATGCGCGATTTTCGGGTGGAAGGTGGTATGTTCAGGGAGAAAATGTGTGATTTTCCTTTGAAACACAGAATTTTCGGGAAAAAAACATGCGCGGTTCTTGGACGAAATGGGGTTGTTTTGCGCAGAAAATGCGTGATTTTCGGGGGAAAGGTGGTATTTTCAGGGAGAAAATGAGTGATTTTCCTTTGAAAGGTGGTATTTTCGGGAAGAAAACGCGTGATTTTCGGGGAAAAGGTGGTATTCTCGGGGTGCAAATGAGTGATTTTGGGTGAAACGCGGTGTATTTGGGGTGGAAAGGCGCGATTTTCCGGCGAATAGTGGTATTTTCTTGAAGAAAACGCGTGATTTTCGAGAGAAAGGTGGTATTTTCGGAGAGAAAATGCGTGATTTTGGGGTGACAGGTGGCGTTTTCGTGGAGGAAACGTGTGATTTCCGTTTGAGAACGGGCATTTTTGGGAGGAAAAAGTGTGATTTGGGGGTGAAATGCGGTATTTCTGAAGTGAACATACGTGATTCTCGTGTGATAAATGGTATTTTTAGGGTGAAAATGCGTGTTCTGGGGGTAAAATTTTCGAAGAGAAAATGCTTGCTTTTCGGGGCGAAAAGTGGCATTTTTGAGGTGTAAATGCGTGATTTCCGGGCAAAATATTGGTATTTTCGGGTGGAAAACGCGTGATTTTCGGGCAAAAGCGTTTTTTTCAAAGAGAATTCTCGCGGGGGGAGGACCGCGCATGCGCGGATTTGCGATCGCACCGCGCCTGAGCGGACCTGCGCTAAGGGTATTTTTGGGGGAGAAAATGCTTGATATTCTGGTGAAATGGGGTATTTTCGAAGTGAACATGCGTGATCCTCAGGCGAAAGATGGTATTTTCGTGGAGAAAACACGTGTTTTTCAATTGAAAAGCGCGATTTTCCCAAAGGAAATGCTTTTCGCGCAAAAAGTGGCATTTTTGGGGTGTAAATGCGGGATTTTCAGGAGAAAAGTGGCATTTTCGGGTACAAGATGCGTGACTTTTGGACAGAGGTGCTTTTTTTACGGGGAGAAAAGGCGTGATTTTCGGACGAAAACTTGTATTTTCGGAGGGACAATGCGTGATTTTCGTTACAAAAGTGGTCTTTTCCGGTAGAAAATGCGTGATATTCGTGTGAAATGTGGTTCTTTCACGCAGAAAATGCGCGATTTTCGGGTGGAAGGTGGTATGTTCAGGGAGAAAACGTGTGATTTTCCTTTGAAACACAGAATTTTCGGGAAAAAAACATGCGCGGTTCTTGGACGAAATGGGTTTGTTTTGCGCAGAAAATGCGTGATTTTCGGGGGAAAGGTGGTATTTTCAGGGAGAAAATGAGTGATTTTCCTTTGAAAGGTGGTATTTTCGGGAAGAAAACGCGTGATTTTCGGGGGAAAGGTGGTATTCTCGGGGTGCAAATGAGTGATTTTGGGTGAAACGCGGTGTATTTGGGGTGGAAAGGCGCGATTTTCCGGCGAATAGTGGTATTTTCTTGAAGAAAACGCGTGATTTTCGAGAGAAAGGTGGTATTTTCGGAGAGAAAATGCGTGATTTTGGGGTGACAGGTGGCGTTTTCGTGGAGGAAACGTGTGATTTCCGTTTGAGAACGGGCATTTTTGGGAGGAAAAAGTGTGATTTGGGGGTGAAATGCGGTATTTCTGAAGTGAACATACGTGATTCTCGTGTGATAAATGGTATTTTTAGGGTGAAAATGCGTGTTCTGGGGGTAAAATTTTCGAAGAGAAAATGCTTGCTTTTCGGGGCGAAAAGTGGCATTTTTGAGGTGTAAATGCGTGATTTCCGGGCAAAATATTGGTATTTTCGGGTGGAAAACGCGTGATTTTCGGGCAAAAGCGTTTTTTTCAAAGAGAATTCTCGCGGGGGGAGGACCGCGCATGCGCGGATTTGCGATCGCACCGCGCCTGAGCGGACCTGCGCTAAGGGTATTTTTGGGGGAGAAAATGCTTGATATTCTGGTGAAATGGGGTATTTTCGAAGTGAACATGCGTGATCCTCAGGCGAAAGATGGTATTTTCGTGGAGAAAACACGTGTTTTTCAATTGAAAAGCGCGATTTTCCCAAAGGAAATGCTTTTCGCGCAAAAAGTGGCATTTTTGGGGTGTAAATGCGGGATTTTCAGGAGAAAAGTGGCATTTTCGGGTACAAGATGCGTGACTTTTGGACAGAGGTGCTTTTTTTACGGGGAGAAAAGGCGTGATTTTCGGACGAAAACTTGTATTTTCGGAGGGACAATGCGTGATTTTCGTTACAAAAGTGGTCTTTTCCGGTAGAAAATGCGTGATATTCGTGTGAAATGTGGTTCTTTCACGCAGAAAATGCGCGATTTTCGGGTGGAAGGTGGTATGTTCAGGGAGAAAACGTGTGATTTTCCTTTGAAACACAGAATTTTCGGGAAAAAAAATGCGCGGTTCTTGGACGAAATGGGGTTGTTTTGCGCAGAAAATGCGTGATTTTCGGGGGAAAGGTGGTATTTTCAGGGAGAAAATGAGTGATTTTCCTTTGAAAGGTGGTATTTTCGGGAAGAAAACGCGTGATTTTCGGGGAAAGGTGGTATTCTCGGGGTGCAAATGAGTGATTTTGGGTGAAACGCGGTGTATTTGGGGTGGAAAGGCGCGATTTTCCGGCGAATAGTGGTATTTTCTTGAAGAAAACGCGTGATTTTCGAGAGAAAGGTGGTATTTTCGGAGAGAAAATGCGTGATTTTGGGGTGACAGGTGGCGTTTTCGTGGAGGAAACGTGTGATTTCCGTTTGAGAACGGGCATTTTTGGGAGGAAAAAGTGTGATTTGGGGGTGAAATGCGGTATTTCTGAAGTGAACATACGTGATTCTCGTGTGATAAATGGTATTTTTAGGGTGAAAATGCGTGTTCTGGGGGTAAAATTTTCGAAGAGAAAATGCTTGCTTTTCGGGGCGAAAAGTGGCATTTTTGAGGTGTAAATGCGTGATTTCCGGGCAAAATATTGGTATTTTCGGGTGGAAAACGCGTGATTTTCGGGCAAAAGCGTTTTTTTCAAAGAGAATTCTCGCGGGGGGAGGACCGCGCATGCGCGGATTTGCGATCGCACCGCGCCTGAGCGGACCTGCGCTAAGGGTATTTTTGGGGAGAAAATGCTTGATATTCTGGTGAAATGGGGTATTTTCGAAGTGAACATGCGTGATCCTCAGGCGAAAGATGGTATTTTCGTGGAGAAAACACGTGTTTTTCAATTGAAAAGCGCGATTTTCCCAAAGGAAATGCTTTTCGCGCAAAAAGTGGCATTTTTGGGGTGTAAATGCGGGATTTTCAGGAGAAAAGTGGCATTTTCGGGTACAAGATGCGTGACTTTTGGACAGAGGTGCTTTTTTTACGGGGAGAAAAGGCGTGATTTTCGGACGAAAACTTGTATTTTCGGAGGGACAATGCGTGATTTTCGTTACAAAAGTGGTCTTTTCCGGTAGAAAATGCGTGATATTCGTGTGAAATGTGGTTCTTTCACGCAGAAAATGCGCGATTTTCGGGTGGAAGGTGGTATGTTCAGGGAGAAAACGTGTGATTTTCCTTTGAAACACAGAATTTTCGGGAAAAAAACATGCGCGGTTCTTGGACGAAATGGGGTTGTTTTGCGCAGAAAATGCGTGATTTTCGGGGGAAAGGTGGTATTTTCAGGGAGAAAATGAGTGATTTTCCTTTGAAAGGTGGTATTTTCGGGAAGAAAACGCGTGATTTTCGGGGGAAAGGTGGTATTCTCGGGGTGCAAATGAGTGATTTTGGGTGAAACGCGGTGTATTTGGGGTGGAAAGGCGCGATTTTCCGGCGAATAGTGGTATTTTCTTGAAGAAAACGCGTGATTTTCGAGAGAAAGGTGGTATTTTCGGAGAGAAAATGCGTGATTTTGGGGTGACAGGTGGCGTTTTCGTGGAGGAAACGTGTGATTTCCGTTTGAGAACGGGCATTTTTGGGAGGAAAAAGTGTGATTTGGGGGTGAAATGCGGTATTTCTGAAGTGAACATACGTGATTCTCGTGTGATAAATGGTATTTTTAGGGTGAAAATGCGTGTTCTGGGGGTAAAATTTTCGAAGAGAAAATGCTTGCTTTTCGGGGCGAAAAGTGGCATTTTTGAGGTGTAAATGCGTGATTTCCGGGCAAAATATTGGTATTTTCGGGTGGAAAACGCGTGATTTTCGGGCAAAAGCGTTTTTTTCAAAGAGAATTCTCGCGGGGGGAGGACCGCGCATGCGCGGATTTGCGATCGCACCGCGCCTGAGCGGACCTGCGCTAAGGGTATTTTTGGGGGAGAAAATGCTTGATATTCTGGTGAAATGGGGTATTTTCGAAGTGAACATGCGTGATCCTCAGGCGAAAGATGGTATTTTCGTGGAGAAAACACGTGTTTTTCAATTGAAAAGCGCGATTTTCCCAAAGGAAATGCTTTTCGCGCAAAAAGTGGCATTTTTGGGGTGTAAATGCGGGATTTTCAGGAGAAAAGTGGCATTTTCGGGTACAAGATGCGTGACTTTTGGACAGAGGTGCTTTTTTTACGGGGAGAAAAGGCGTGATTTTCGGACGAAAACTTGTATTTTCGGAGGGACAATGCGTGATTTTCGTTACAAAAGTGGTCTTTTCCGGTAGAAAATGCGTGATATTCGTGTGAAATGTGGTTCTTTCACGCAGAAAATGCGCGATTTTCGGGTGGAAGGTGGTATGTTCAGGGAGAAAACGTGTGATTTTCCTTTGAAACACAGAATTTTCGGGAAAAAAAAATGCGCGGTTCTTGGACGAAATGGGGTTGTTTTGCGCAGAAAATGCGTGATTTTCGGGGGAAAGGTGGTATTTTCAGGGAGAAAATGAGTGATTTTCCTTTGAAAGGTGGTATTTTCGGGAAGAAAACGCGTGATTTTCGGGGGAAAGGTGGTATTCTCGGGGTGCAAATGAGTGATTTTGGGTGAAACGCGGTGTATTTGGGGTGGAAAGGCGCGATTTTCCGGCGAATAGTGGTATTTTCTTGAAGAAAACGCGTGATTTTCGAGAGAAAGGTGGTATTTTCGGAGAGAAAATGCGTGATTTTGGGGTGACAGGTGGCGTTTTCGTGGAGGAAACGTGTGATTTCCGTTTGAGAACGGGCATTTTTGGGAGGAAAAAGTGTGATTTGGGGGTGAAATGCGGTATTTCTGAAGTGAACATACGTGATTCTCGTGTGATAAATGGTATTTTTAGGGTGAAAATGCGTGTTCTGGGGGTAAAATTTTCGAAGAGAAAATGCTTGCTTTTCGGGGCGAAAAGTGGCATTTTTGAGGTGTAAATGCGTGATTTCCGGGCAAAATATTGGTATTTTCGGGTGGAAAACGCGTGATTTTCGGGCAAAAGCGTTTTTTTCAAAGAGAATTCTCGCGGGGGGAGGACCGCGCATGCGCGGATTTGCGATCGCACCGCGCCTGAGCGGACCTGCGCTAAGGGTATTTTTGGGGAGAAAATGCTTGATATTCTGGTGAAATGGGGTATTTTCGAAGTGAACATGCGTGATCCTCAGGCGAAAGATGGTATTTTCGTGGAGAAAACACGTGTTTTTCAATTGAAAAGCGCGATTTTCCCAAAGGAAATGCTTTTCGCGCAAAAAGTGGCATTTTTGGGGTGTAAATGCGGGATTTTCAGGAGAAAAGTGGCATTTTCGGGTACAAGATGCGTGACTTTTGGACAGAGGTGCTTTTTTTACGGGGAGAAAAGGCGTGATTTTCGGACGAAAACTTGTATTTTCGGAGGGACAATGCGTGATTTTCGTTACAAAAGTGGTCTTTTCCGGTAGAAAATGCGTGATATTCGTGTGAAATGTGGTTCTTTCACGCAGAAAATGCGCGATTTTCGGGTGGAAGGTGGTATGTTCAGGGAGAAAACGTGTGATTTTCCTTTGAAACACAGAATTTTCGGGAAAAAAAATGCGCGGTTCTTGGACGAAATGGGGTTGTTTTGCGCAGAAAATGCGTGATTTTCGGGGGAAAGGTGGTATTTTCAGGGAGAAAATGAGTGATTTTCCTTTGAAAGGTGGTATTTTCGGGAAGAAAACGCGTGATTTTCGGGGGAAAGGTGGTATTCTCGGGGTGCAAATGAGTGATTTTGGGTGAAACGCGGTGTATTTGGGGTGGAAAGGCGCGATTTTCCGGCGAATAGTGGTATTTTCTTGAAGAAAACGCGTGATTTTCGAGAGAAAGGTGGTATTTTCGGAGAGAAAATGCGTGATTTTGGGGTGACAGGTGGCGTTTTCGTGGAGGAAACGTGTGATTTCCGTTTGAGAACGGGCATTTTTGGGAGGAAAAAGTGTGATTTGGGGGTGAAATGCGGTATTTCTGAAGTGAACATACGTGATTCTCGTGTGATAAATGGTATTTTTAGGGTGAAAATGCGTGTTCTGGGGGTAAAATTTTCGAAGAGAAAATGCTTGCTTTTCGGGGCGAAAAGTGGCATTTTTGAGGTGTAAATGCGTGATTTCCGGGCAAAATATTGGTATTTTCGGGTGGAAAACGCGTGATTTTCGGGCAAAAGCGTTTTTTTCAAAGAGAATTCTCGCGGGGGGAGGACCGCGCATGCGCGGATTTGCGATCGCACCGCGCCTGAGCGGACCTGCGCTAAGGGTATTTTTGGGGGAGAAAATGCTTGATATTCTGGTGAAATGGGGTATTTTCGAAGTGAACATGCGTGATCCTCAGGCGAAAGATGGTATTTTCGTGGAGAAAACACGTGTTTTTCAATTGAAAAGCGCGATTTTCCCAAAGGAAATGCTTTTCGCGCAAAAAGTGGCATTTTTGGGGTGTAAATGCGGGATTTTCAGGAGAAAAGTGGCATTTTCGGGTACAAGATGCGTGACTTTTGGACAGAGGTGCTTTTTTTACGGGGAGAAAAGGCGTGATTTTCGGACGAAAACTTGTATTTTCGGAGGGACAATGCGTGATTTTCGTTACAAAAGTGGTCTTTTCCGGTAGAAAATGCGTGATATTCGTGTGAAATGTGGTTCTTTCACGCAGAAAATGCGCGATTTTCGGGTGGAAGGTGGTATGTTCAGGGAGAAAACGTGTGATTTTCCTTTGAAACACAGAATTTTCGGGAAAAAAAAATGCGCGGTTCTTGGACGAAATGGGTTGTTTTGCGCAGAAAATGCGTGATTTTCGGGGGAAAGGTGGTATTTTCAGGGAGAAAATGAGTGATTTTCCTTTGAAAGGTGGTATTTTCGGGAAGAAAACGCGTGATTTTCGGGGGAAAGGTGGTATTCTCGGGGTGCAAATGAGTGATTTTGGGTGAAACGCGGTGTATTTGGGGTGGAAAGGCGCGATTTTCCGGCGAATAGTGGTATTTTCTTGAAGAAAACGCGTGATTTTCGAGAGAAAGGTGGTATTTTCGGAGAGAAAATGCGTGATTTTGGGGTGACAGGTGGCGTTTTCGTGGAGGAAACGTGTGATTTCCGTTTGAGAACGGGCATTTTTGGGAGGAAAAAGTGTGATTTGGGGTGAAATGCGGTATTTCTGAAGTGAACATACGTGATTCTCGTGTGATAAATGGTATTTTTAGGGTGAAAATGCGTGTTCTGGGGGTAAAATTTTCGAAGAGAAAATGCTTGCTTTTCGGGGCGAAAAGTGGCATTTTTGAGGTGTAAATGCGTGATTTCCGGGCAAAATATTGGTATTTTCGGGTGGAAAACGCGTGATTTTCGGGCAAAAGCGTTTTTTTCAAAGAGAATTCTCGCGGGGGGAGGACCGCGCATGCGCGGATTTGCGATCGCACCGCGCCTGAGCGGACCTGCGCTAAGGGTATTTTTGGGGGAGAAAATGCTTGATATTCTGGTGAAATGGGGTATTTTCGAAGTGAACATGCGTGATCCTCAGGCGAAAGATGGTATTTTCGTGGAGAAAACACGTGTTTTTCAATTGAAAAGCGCGATTTTCCCAAAGGAAATGCTTTTCGCGCAAAAAGTGGCATTTTTGGGGTGTAAATGCGGGATTTTCAGGAGAAAAGTGGCATTTTCGGGTACAAGATGCGTGACTTTTGGACAGAGGTGCTTTTTTTACGGGGAGAAAAGGCGTGATTTTCGGACGAAAACTTGTATTTTCGGAGGGACAATGCGTGATTTTCGTTACAAAAGTGGTCTTTTCCGGTAGAAAATGCGTGATATTCGTGTGAAATGTGGTTCTTTCACGCAGAAAATGCGCGATTTTCGGGTGGAAGGTGGTATGTTCAGGGAGAAAACGTGTGATTTTCCTTTGAAACACAGAATTTTCGGGAAAAAAACATGCGCGGTTCTTGGACGAAATGGGTTTGTTTTGCGCAGAAAATGCGTGATTTTCGGGGGAAAGGTGGTATTTTCAGGGAGAAAATGAGTGATTTTCCTTTGAAAGGTGGTATTTTCGGGAAGAAAACGCGTGATTTTCGGGGGAAAGGTGGTATTCTCGGGGTGCAAATGAGTGATTTTGGGTGAAACGCGGTGTATTTGGGGTGGAAAGGCGCGATTTTCCGGCGAATAGTGGTATTTTCTTGAAGAAAACGCGTGATTTTCGAGAGAAAGGTGGTATTTTCGGAGAGAAAATGCGTGATTTTGGGGTGACAGGTGGCGTTTTCGTGGAGGAAACGTGTGATTTCCGTTTGAGAACGGGCATTTTTGGGAGGAAAAAGTGTGATTTGGGGGTGAAATGCGGTATTTCTGAAGTGAACATACGTGATTCTCGTGTGATAAATGGTATTTTTAGGGTGAAAATGCGTGTTCTGGGGGTAAAATTTTCGAAGAGAAAATGCTTGCTTTTCGGGGCGAAAAGTGGCATTTTTGAGGTGTAAATGCGTGATTTCCGGGCAAAATATTGGTATTTTCGGGTGGAAAACGCGTGATTTTCGGGCAAAAGCGTTTTTTTCAAAGAGAATTCTCGCGGGGGGAGGACCGCGCATGCGCGGATTTGCGATCGCACCGCGCCTGAGCGGACCTGCGCTAAGGGTATTTTTGGGGGAGAAAATGCTTGATATTCTGGTGAAATGGGGTATTTTCGAAGTGAACATGCGTGATCCTCAGGCGAAAGATGGTATTTTCGTGGAGAAAACACGTGTTTTTCAATTGAAAAGCGCGATTTTCCCAAAGGAAATGCTTTTCGCGCAAAAAGTGGCATTTTTGGGGTGTAAATGCGGGATTTTCAGGAGAAAAGTGGCATTTTCGGGTACAAGATGCGTGACTTTTGGACAGAGGTGCTTTTTTTACGGGGAGAAAAGGCGTGATTTTCGGACGAAAACTTGTATTTTCGGAGGGACAATGCGTGATTTTCGTTACAAAAGTGGTCTTTTCCGGTAGAAAATGCGTGATATTCGTGTGAAATGTGGTTCTTTCACGCAGAAAATGCGCGATTTTCGGGTGGAAGGTGGTATGTTCAGGGAGAAAATGTGTGATTTTCCTTTGAAACACAGAATTTTCGGGAAAAAAACATGCGCGGTTCTTGGACGAAATGGGGTTGTTTTGCGCAGAAAATGCGTGATTTTCGGGGGAAAGGTGGTATTTTCAGGGAGAAAATGAGTGATTTTCCTTTGAAAGGTGGTATTTTCGGGAAGAAAACGCGTGATTTTCGGGGGAAAGGTGGTATTCTCGGGGTGCAAATGAGTGATTTTGGGTGAAACGCGGTGTATTTGGGGTGGAAAGGCGCGATTTTCCGGCGAATAGTGGTATTTTCTTGAAGAAAACGCGTGATTTTCGAGAGAAAGGTGGTATTTTCGGAGAGAAAATGCGTGATTTTGGGGTGACAGGTGGCGTTTTCGTGGAGGAAACGTGTGATTTCCGTTTGAGAACGGGCATTTTTGGGAGGAAAAAGTGTGATTTGGGGGTGAAATGCGGTATTTCTGAAGTGAACATACGTGATTCTCGTGTGATAAATGGTATTTTTAGGGTGAAAATGCGTGTTCTGGGGGTAAAATTTTCGAAGAGAAAATGCTTGCTTTTCGGGGCGAAAAGTGGCATTTTTGAGGTGTAAATGCGTGATTTCCGGGCAAAATATTGGTATTTTCGGGTGGAAAACGCGTGATTTTCGGGCAAAAGCGTTTTTTTCAAAGAGAATTCTCGCGGGGGGAGGACCGCGCATGCGCGGATTTGCGATCGCACCGCGCCTGAGCGGACCTGCGCTAAGGGTATTTTTGGGGAGAAAATGCTTGATATTCTGGTGAAATGGGGTATTTTCGAAGTGAACATGCGTGATCCTCAGGCGAAAGATGGTATTTTCGTGGAGAAAACACGTGTTTTTCAATTGAAAAGCGCGATTTTCCCAAAGGAAATGCTTTTCGCGCAAAAAGTGGCATTTTTGGGGTGTAAATGCGGGATTTTCAGGAGAAAAGTGGCATTTTCGGGTACAAGATGCGTGACTTTTGGACAGAGGTGCTTTTTTTACGGGGAGAAAAGGCGTGATTTTCGGACGAAAACTTGTATTTTCGGAGGGACAATGCGTGATTTTCGTTACAAAAGTGGTCTTTTCCGGTAGAAAATGCGTGATATTCGTGTGAAATGTGGTTCTTTCACGCAGAAAATGCGCGATTTTCGGGTGGAAGGTGGTATGTTCAGGGAGAAAACGTGTGATTTTCCTTTGAAACACAGAATTTTCGGGAAAAAAACATGCGCGGTTCTTGGACGAAATGGGTTGTTTTGCGCAGAAAATGCGTGATTTTCGGGGGAAAGGTGGTATTTTCAGGGAGAAAATGAGTGATTTTCCTTTGAAAGGTGGTATTTTCGGGAAGAAAACGCGTGATTTTCGGGGGAAAGGTGGTATTCTCGGGGTGCAAATGAGTGATTTTGGGTGAAACGCGGTGTATTTGGGGTGGAAAGGCGCGATTTTCCGGCGAATAGTGGTATTTTCTTGAAGAAAACGCGTGATTTTCGAGAGAAAGGTGGTATTTTCGGAGAGAAAATGCGTGATTTTGGGGTGACAGGTGGCGTTTTCGTGGAGGAAACGTGTGATTTCCGTTTGAGAACGGGCATTTTTGGGAGGAAAAAGTGTGATTTGGGGTGAAATGCGGTATTTCTGAAGTGAACATACGTGATTCTCGTGTGATAAATGGTATTTTTAGGGTGAAAATGCGTGTTCTGGGGGTAAAATTTTCGAAGAGAAAATGCTTGCTTTTCGGGGCGAAAAGTGGCATTTTTGAGGTGTAAATGCGTGATTTCCGGGCAAAATATTGGTATTTTCGGGTGGAAAACGCGTGATTTTCGGGCAAAAGCGTTTTTTTCAAAGAGAATTCTCGCGGGGGGAGGACCGCGCATGCGCGGATTTGCGATCGCACCGCGCCTGAGCGGACCTGCGCTAAGGGTATTTTTGGGGGAGAAAATGCTTGATATTCTGGTGAAATGGGGTATTTTCGAAGTGAACATGCGTGATCCTCAGGCGAAAGATGGTATTTTCGTGGAGAAAACACGTGTTTTTCAATTGAAAAGCGCGATTTTCCCAAAGGAAATGCTTTTCGCGCAAAAAGTGGCATTTTTGGGGTGTAAATGCGGGATTTTCAGGAGAAAAGTGGCATTTTCGGGTACAAGATGCGTGACTTTTGGACAGAGGTGCTTTTTTTACGGGGAGAAAAGGCGTGATTTTCGGACGAAAACTTGTATTTTCGGAGGGACAATGCGTGATTTTCGTTACAAAAGTGGTCTTTTCCGGTAGAAAATGCGTGATATTCGTGTGAAATGTGGTTCTTTCACGCAGAAAATGCGCGATTTTCGGGTGGAAGGTGGTATGTTCAGGGAGAAAACGTGTGATTTTCCTTTGAAACACAGAATTTTCGGGAAAAAAAAATGCGCGGTTCTTGGACGAAATGGGGTTGTTTTGCGCAGAAAATGCGTGATTTTCGGGGGAAAGGTGGTATTTTCAGGGAGAAAATGAGTGATTTTCCTTTGAAAGGTGGTATTTTCGGGAAGAAAACGCGTGATTTTCGGGGGAAAGGTGGTATTCTCGGGGTGCAAATGAGTGATTTTGGGTGAAACGCGGTGTATTTGGGGTGGAAAGGCGCGATTTTCCGGCGAATAGTGGTATTTTCTTGAAGAAAACGCGTGATTTTCGAGAGAAAGGTGGTATTTTCGGAGAGAAAATGCGTGATTTTGGGGTGACAGGTGGCGTTTTCGTGGAGGAAACGTGTGATTTCCGTTTGAGAACGGGCATTTTTGGGAGGAAAAAGTGTGATTTGGGGGTGAAATGCGGTATTTCTGAAGTGAACATACGTGATTCTCGTGTGATAAATGGTATTTTTAGGGTGAAAATGCGTGTTCTGGGGGTAAAATTTTCGAAGAGAAAATGCTTGCTTTTCGGGGCGAAAAGTGGCATTTTTGAGGTGTAAATGCGTGATTTCCGGGCAAAATATTGGTATTTTCGGGTGGAAAACGCGTGATTTTCGGGCAAAAGCGTTTTTTTCAAAGAGAATTCTCGCGGGGGGAGGACCGCGCATGCGCGGATTTGCGATCGCACCGCGCCTGAGCGGACCTGCGCTAAGGGTATTTTTGGGGGAGAAAATGCTTGATATTCTGGTGAAATGGGGTATTTTCGAAGTGAACATGCGTGATCCTCAGGCGAAAGATGGTATTTTCGTGGAGAAAACACGTGTTTTTCAATTGAAAAGCGCGATTTTCCCAAAGGAAATGCTTTTCGCGCAAAAAGTGGCATTTTTGGGGTGTAAATGCGGGATTTTCAGGAGAAAAGTGGCATTTTCGGGTACAAGATGCGTGACTTTTGGACAGAGGTGCTTTTTTTACGGGGAGAAAAGGCGTGATTTTCGGACGAAAACTTGTATTTTCGGAGGGACAATGCGTGATTTTCGTTACAAAAGTGGTCTTTTCCGGTAGAAAATGCGTGATATTCGTGTGAAATGTGGTTCTTTCACGCAGAAAATGCGCGATTTTCGGGTGGAAGGTGGTATGTTCAGGGAGAAAATGTGTGATTTTCCTTTGAAACACAGAATTTTCGGGAAAAAAACATGCGCGGTTCTTGGACGAAATGGGTTTGTTTTGCGCAGAAAATGCGTGATTTTCGGGGGAAAGGTGGTATTTTCAGGGAGAAAATGAGTGATTTTCCTTTGAAAGGTGGTATTTTCGGGAAGAAAACGCGTGATTTTCGGGGGAAAGGTGGTATTCTCGGGGTGCAAATGAGTGATTTTGGGTGAAACGCGGTGTATTTGGGGTGGAAAGGCGCGATTTTCCGGCGAATAGTGGTATTTTCTTGAAGAAAACGCGTGATTTTCGAGAGAAAGGTGGTATTTTCGGAGAGAAAATGCGTGATTTTGGGGTGACAGGTGGCGTTTTCGTGGAGGAAACGTGTGATTTCCGTTTGAGAACGGGCATTTTTGGGAGGAAAAAGTGTGATTTGGGGGTGAAATGCGGTATTTCTGAAGTGAACATACGTGATTCTCGTGTGATAAATGGTATTTTTAGGGTGAAAATGCGTGTTCTGGGGGTAAAATTTTCGAAGAGAAAATGCTTGCTTTTCGGGGCGAAAAGTGGCATTTTTGAGGTGTAAATGCGTGATTTCCGGGCAAAATATTGGTATTTTCGGGTGGAAAACGCGTGATTTTCGGGCAAAAGCGTTTTTTTCAAAGAGAATTCTCGCGGGGGGAGGACCGCGCATGCGCGGATTTGCGATCGCACCGCGCCTGAGCGGACCTGCGCTAAGGGTATTTTTGGGGAGAAAATGCTTGATATTCTGGTGAAATGGGGTATTTTCGAAGTGAACATGCGTGATCCTCAGGCGAAAGATGGTATTTTCGTGGAGAAAACACGTGTTTTTCAATTGAAAAGCGCGATTTTCCCAAAGGAAATGCTTTTCGCGCAAAAAGTGGCATTTTTGGGGTGTAAATGCGGGATTTTCAGGAGAAAAGTGGCATTTTCGGGTACAAGATGCGTGACTTTTGGACAGAGGTGCTTTTTTTACGGGGAGAAAAGGCGTGATTTTCGGACGAAAACTTGTATTTTCGGAGGGACAATGCGTGATTTTCGTTACAAAAGTGGTCTTTTCCGGTAGAAAATGCGTGATATTCGTGTGAAATGTGGTTCTTTCACGCAGAAAATGCGCGATTTTCGGGTGGAAGGTGGTATGTTCAGGGAGAAAACGTGTGATTTTCCTTTGAAACACAGAATTTTCGGGAAAAAAACATGCGCGGTTCTTGGACGAAATGGGGTTGTTTTGCGCAGAAAATGCGTGATTTTCGGGGGAAAGGTGGTATTTTCAGGGAGAAAATGAGTGATTTTCCTTTGAAAGGTGGTATTTTCGGGAAGAAAACGCGTGATTTTCGGGGGAAAGGTGGTATTCTCGGGGTGCAAATGAGTGATTTTGGGTGAAACGCGGTGTATTTGGGGTGGAAAGGCGCGATTTTCCGGCGAATAGTGGTATTTTCTTGAAGAAAACGCGTGATTTTCGAGAGAAAGGTGGTATTTTCGGAGAGAAAATGCGTGATTTTGGGGTGACAGGTGGCGTTTTCGTGGAGGAAACGTGTGATTTCCGTTTGAGAACGGGCATTTTTGGGAGGAAAAAGTGTGATTTGGGGGTGAAATGCGGTATTTCTGAAGTGAACATACGTGATTCTCGTGTGATAAATGGTATTTTTAGGGTGAAAATGCGTGTTCTGGGGGTAAAATTTTCGAAGAGAAAATGCTTGCTTTTCGGGGCGAAAAGTGGCATTTTTGAGGTGTAAATGCGTGATTTCCGGGCAAAATATTGGTATTTTCGGGTGGAAAACGCGTGATTTTCGGGCAAAAGCGTTTTTTTCAAAGAGAATTCTCGCGGGGGGAGGACCGCGCATGCGCGGATTTGCGATCGCACCGCGCCTGAGCGGACCTGCGCTAAGGGTATTTTTGGGGGAGAAAATGCTTGATATTCTGGTGAAATGGGGTATTTTCGAAGTGAACATGCGTGATCCTCAGGCGAAAGATGGTATTTTCGTGGAGAAAACACGTGTTTTTCAATTGAAAAGCGCGATTTTCCCAAAGGAAATGCTTTTCGCGCAAAAAGTGGCATTTTTGGGGTGTAAATGCGGGATTTTCAGGAGAAAAGTGGCATTTTCGGGTACAAGATGCGTGACTTTTGGACAGAGGTGCTTTTTTTACGGGGAGAAAAGGCGTGATTTTCGGACGAAAACTTGTATTTTCGGAGGGACAATGCGTGATTTTCGTTACAAAAGTGGTCTTTTCCGGTAGAAAATGCGTGATATTCGTGTGAAATGTGGTTCTTTCACGCAGAAAATGCGCGATTTTCGGGTGGAAGGTGGTATGTTCAGGGAGAAAACGTGTGATTTTCCTTTGAAACACAGAATTTTCGGGAAAAAAAAATGCGCGGTTCTTGGACGAAATGGGGTTGTTTTGCGCAGAAAATGCGTGATTTTCGGGGGAAAGGTGGTATTTTCAGGGAGAAAATGAGTGATTTTCCTTTGAAAGGTGGTATTTTCGGGAAGAAAACGCGTGATTTTCGGGGGAAAGGTGGTATTCTCGGGGTGCAAATGAGTGATTTTGGGTGAAACGCGGTGTATTTGGGGTGGAAAGGCGCGATTTTCCGGCGAATAGTGGTATTTTCTTGAAGAAAACGCGTGATTTTCGAGAGAAAGGTGGTATTTTCGGAGAGAAAATGCGTGATTTTGGGGTGACAGGTGGCGTTTTCGTGGAGGAAACGTGTGATTTCCGTTTGAGAACGGGCATTTTTGGGAGGAAAAAGTGTGATTTGGGGGTGAAATGCGGTATTTCTGAAGTGAACATACGTGATTCTCGTGTGATAAATGGTATTTTTAGGGTGAAAATGCGTGTTCTGGGGGTAAAATTTTCGAAGAGAAAATGCTTGCTTTTCGGGGCGAAAAGTGGCATTTTTGAGGTGTAAATGCGTGATTTCCGGGCAAAATATTGGTATTTTCGGGTGGAAAACGCGTGATTTTCGGGCAAAAGCGTTTTTTTCAAAGAGAATTCTCGCGGGGGGAGGACCGCGCATGCGCGGATTTGCGATCGCACCGCGCCTGCGCGGACCTGCGCTAAGGGTATTTTTGGGGAGAAAATGCTTGATATTCTGGTGAAATGGGGTATTTTCGAAGTGAACATGCGTGATCCTCAGGCGAAAGATGGTATTTTCGTGGAGAAAACACGTGTTTTTCAATTGAAAAGCGCGATTTTCCCAAAGGAAATGCTTTTCGCGCAAAAAGTGGCATTTTTGGGGTGTAAATGCGGGATTTTCAGGAGAAAAGTGGCATTTTCGGGTACAAGATGCGTGACTTTTGGACAGAGGTGCTTTTTTTACGGGGAGAAAAGGCGTGATTTTCGGACGAAAACTTGTATTTTCGGAGGGACAATGCGTGATTTTCGTTACAAAAGTGGTCTTTTCCGGTAGAAAATGCGTGATATTCGTGTGAAATGTGGTTCTTTCACGCAGAAAATGCGCGATTTTCGGGTGGAAGGTGGTATGTTCAGGGAGAAAACGTGTGATTTTCCTTTGAAACACAGAATTTTCGGGAAAAAAAAATGCGCGGTTCTTGGACGAAATGGGGTTGTTTTGCGCAGAAAATGCGTGATTTTCGGGGGAAAGGTGGTATTTTCAGGGAGAAAATGAGTGATTTTCCTTTGAAAGGTGGTATTTTCGGGAAGAAAACGCGTGATTTTCGGGGGAAAGGTGGTATTCTCGGGGTGCAAATGAGTGATTTTGGGTGAAACGCGGTGTATTTGGGGTGGAAAGGCGCGATTTTCCGGCGAATAGTGGTATTTTCTTGAAGAAAACGCGTGATTTTCGAGAGAAAGGTGGTATTTTCGGAGAGAAAATGCGTGATTTTGGGGTGACAGGTGGCGTTTTCGTGGAGGAAACGTGTGATTTCCGTTTGAGAACGGGCATTTTTGGGAGGAAAAAGTGTGATTTGGGGTGAAATGCGGTATTTCTGAAGTGAACATACGTGATTCTCGTGTGATAAATGGTATTTTTAGGGTGAAAATGCGTGTTCTGGGGGTAAAATTTTCGAAGAGAAAATGCTTGCTTTTCGGGGCGAAAAGTGGCATTTTTGAGGTGTAAATGCGTGATTTCCGGGCAAAATATTGGTATTTTCGGGTGGAAAACGCGTGATTTTCGGGCAAAAGCGTTTTTTTCAAAGAGAATTCTCGCGGGGGGAGGACCGCGCATGCGCGGATTTGCGATCGCACCGCGCCTGCGCGGACCTGCGCTAAGGGTATTTTTGGGGAGAAAATGCTTGATATTCTGGTGAAATGGGGTATTTTCGAAGTGAACATGCGTGATCCTCAGGCGAAAGATGGTATTTTCGTGGAGAAAACACGTGTTTTTCAATTGAAAAGCGCGATTTTCCCAAAGGAAATGCTTTTCGCGCAAAAAGTGGCATTTTTGGGGTGTAAATGCGGGATTTTCAGGAGAAAAGTGGCATTTTCGGGTACAAGATGCGTGACTTTTGGACAGAGGTGCTTTTTTTACGGGGAGAAAAGGCGTGATTTTCGGACGAAAACTTGTATTTTCGGAGGGACAATGCGTGATTTTCGTTACAAAAGTGGTCTTTTCCGGTAGAAAATGCGTGATATTCGTGTGAAATGTGGTTCTTTCACGCAGAAAATGCGCGATTTTCGGGTGGAAGGTGGTATGTTCAGGGAGAAAATGTGTGATTTTCCTTTGAAACACAGAATTTTCGGGAAAAAAAAATGCGCGGTTCTTGGACGAAATGGGGTTGTTTTGCGCAGAAAATGCGTGATTTTCGGGGGAAAGGTGGTATTTTCAGGGAGAAAATGAGTGATTTTCCTTTGAAAGGTGGTATTTTCGGGAAGAAAACGCGTGATTTTCGGGGGAAAGGTGGTATTCTCGGGGTGCAAATGAGTGATTTTGGGTGAAACGCGGTGTATTTGGGGTGGAAAGGCGCGATTTTCCGGCGAATAGTGGTATTTTCTTGAAGAAAACGCGTGATTTTCGAGAGAAAGGTGGTATTTTCGGAGAGAAAATGCGTGATTTTGGGGTGACAGGTGGCGTTTTCGTGGAGGAAACGTGTGATTTCCGTTTGAGAACGGGCATTTTTGGGAGGAAAAAGTGTGATTTGGGGGTGAAATGCGGTATTTCTGAAGTGAACATACGTGATTCTCGTGTGATAAATGGTATTTTTAGGGTGAAAATGCGTGTTCTGGGGGTAAAATTTTCGAAGAGAAAATGCTTGCTTTTCGGGGCGAAAAGTGGCATTTTTGAGGTGTAAATGCGTGATTTCCGGGCAAAATATTGGTATTTTCGGGTGGAAAACGCGTGATTTTCGGGCAAAAGCGTTTTTTTCAAAGAGAATTCTCGCGGGGGGAGGACCGCGCATGCGCGGATTTGCGATCGCACCGCGCCTGAGCGGACCTGCGCTAAGGGTATTTTTGGAGGAGAAAATGCTTGATATTCTGGTGAAATGGGGTATTTTCGAAGTGAACATGCGTGATCCTCAGGCGAAAGATGGTATTTTCGTGGAGAAAACACGTGTTTTTCAATTGAAAAGCGCGATTTTCCCAAAGGAAATGCTTTTCGCGCAAAAAGTGGCATTTTTGGGGTGTAAATGCGGGATTTTCAGGAGAAAAGTGGCATTTTCGGGTACAAGATGCGTGACTTTTGGACAGAGGTGCTTTTTTTACGGGGAGAAAAGGCGTGATTTTCGGACGAAAACTTGTATTTTCGGAGGGACAATGCGTGATTTTCGTTACAAAAGTGGTCTTTTCCGGTAGAAAATGCGTGATATTCGTGTGAAATGTGGTTCTTTCACGCAGAAAATGCGCGATTTTCGGGTGGAAGGTGGTATGTTCAGGGAGAAAACGTGTGATTTTCCTTTGAAACACAGAATTTTCGGGAAAAAAAAATGCGCGGTTCTTGGACGAAATGGGGTTGTTTTGCGCAGAAAATGCGTGATTTTCGGGGGAAAGGTGGTATTTTCAGGGAGAAAATGAGTGATTTTCCTTTGAAAGGTGGTATTTTCGGGAAGAAAACGCGTGATTTTCGGGGGAAAGGTGGTATTCTCGGGGTGCAAATGAGTGATTTTGGGTGAAACGCGGTGTATTTGGGGTGGAAAGGCGCGATTTTCCGGCGAATAGTGGTATTTTCTTGAAGAAAACGCGTGATTTTCGAGAGAAAGGTGGTATTTTCGGAGAGAAAATGCGTGATTTTGGGGTGACAGGTGGCGTTTTCGTGGAGGAAACGTGTGATTTCCGTTTGAGAACGGGCATTTTTGGGAGGAAAAAGTGTGATTTTGGGGTGAAATGCGGTATTTCTGAAGTGAACATACGTGATTCTCGTGTGATAAATGGTATTTTTAGGGTGAAAATGCGTGTTCTGGGGGTAAAATTTTCGAAGAGAAAATGCTTGCTTTTCGGGGCGAAAAGTGGCATTTTTGAGGTGTAAATGCGTGATTTCCGGGCAAAATATTGGTATTTTCGGGTGGAAAACGCGTGATTTTCGGGCAAAAGCGTTTTTTTCAAAGAGAATTCTCGCGGGGGGAGGACCGCGCATGCGCGGATTTGCGATCGCACCGCGCCTGCGCGGACCTGCGCTAAGGGTATTTTTGGGGAGAAAATGCTTGATATTCTGGTGAAATGGGGTATTTTCGAAGTGAACATGCGTGATCCTCAGGCGAAAGATGGTATTTTCGTGGAGAAAACACGTGTTTTTCAATTGAAAAGCGCGATTTTCCCAAAGGAAATGCTTTTCGCGCAAAAAGTGGCATTTTTGGGGTGTAAATGCGGGATTTTCAGGAGAAAAGTGGCATTTTCGGGTACAAGATGCGTGACTTTTGGACAGAGGTGCTTTTTTTACGGGGAGAAAAGGCGTGATTTTCGGACGAAAACTTGTATTTTCGGAGGGACAATGCGTGATTTTCGTTACAAAAGTGGTCTTTTCCGGTAGAAAATGCGTGATATTCGTGTGAAATGTGGTTCTTTCACGCAGAAAATGCGCGATTTTCGGGTGGAAGGTGGTATGTTCAGGGAGAAAACGTGTGATTTTCCTTTGAAACACAGAATTTTCGGGAAAAAAAATGCGCGGTTCTTGGACGAAATGGGTTGTTTTGCGCAGAAAATGCGTGATTTTCGGGGGAAAGGTGGTATTTTCAGGGAGAAAATGAGTGATTTTCCTTTGAAAGGTGGTATTTTCGGGAAGAAAACGCGTGATTTTCGGGGAAAGGTGGTATTCTCGGGGTGCAAATGAGTGATTTTGGGTGAAACGCGGTGTATTTGGGGTGGAAAGGCGCGATTTTCCGGCGAATAGTGGTATTTTCTTGAAGAAAACGCGTGATTTTCGAGAGAAAGGTGGTATTTTCGGAGAGAAAATGCGTGATTTTGGGGTGACAGGTGGCGTTTTCGTGGAGGAAACGTGTGATTTCCGTTTGAGAACGGGCATTTTTGGGAGGAAAAAGTGTGATTTGGGGGTGAAATGCGGTATTTCTGAAGTGAACATACGTGATTCTCGTGTGATAAATGGTATTTTTAGGGTGAAAATGCGTGTTCTGGGGGTAAAATTTTCGAAGAGAAAATGCTTGCTTTTCGGGGCGAAAAGTGGCATTTTTGAGGTGTAAATGCGTGATTTCCGGGCAAAATATTGGTATTTTCGGGTGGAAAACGCGTGATTTTCGGGCAAAAGCGTTTTTTTCAAAGAGAATTCTCGCGGGGGGAGGACCGCGCATGCGCGGATTTGCGATCGCACCGCGCCTGAGCGGACCTGCGCTAAGGGTATTTTTGGGGGAGAAAATGCTTGATATTCTGGTGAAATGGGGTATTTTCGAAGTGAACATGCGTGATCCTCAGGCGAAAGATGGTATTTTCGTGGAGAAAACACGTGTTTTTCAATTGAAAAGCGCGATTTTCCCAAAGGAAATGCTTTTCGCGCAAAAAGTGGCATTTTTGGGGTGTAAATGCGGGATTTTCAGGAGAAAAGTGGCATTTTCGGGTACAAGATGCGTGACTTTTGGACAGAGGTGCTTTTTTTACGGGGAGAAAAGGCGTGATTTTCGGACGAAAACTTGTATTTTCGGAGGGACAATGCGTGATTTTCGTTACAAAAGTGGTCTTTTCCGGTAGAAAATGCGTGATATTCGTGTGAAATGTGGTTCTTTCACGCAGAAAATGCGCGATTTTCGGGTGGAAGGTGGTATGTTCAGGGAGAAAACGTGTGATTTTCCTTTGAAACACAGAATTTTCGGGAAAAAAAAATGCGCGGTTCTTGGACGAAATGGGGTTGTTTTGCGCAGAAAATGCGTGATTTTCGGGGGAAAGGTGGTATTTTCAGGGAGAAAATGAGTGATTTTCCTTTGAAAGGTGGTATTTTCGGGAAGAAAACGCGTGATTTTCGGGGGAAAGGTGGTATTCTCGGGGTGCAAATGAGTGATTTTGGGTGAAACGCGGTGTATTTGGGGTGGAAAGGCGCGATTTTCCGGCGAATAGTGGTATTTTCTTGAAGAAAACGCGTGATTTTCGAGAGAAAGGTGGTATTTTCGGAGAGAAAATGCGTGATTTTGGGGTGACAGGTGGCGTTTTCGTGGAGGAAACGTGTGATTTCCGTTTGAGAACGGGCATTTTTGGGAGGAAAAAGTGTGATTTGGGGGTGAAATGCGGTATTTCTGAAGTGAACATACGTGATTCTCGTGTGATAAATGGTATTTTTAGGGTGAAAATGCGTGTTCTGGGGGTAAAATTTTCGAAGAGAAAATGCTTGCTTTTCGGGGCGAAAAGTGGCATTTTTGAGGTGTAAATGCGTGATTTCCGGGCAAAATATTGGTATTTTCGGGTGGAAAACGCGTGATTTTCGGGCAAAAGCGTTTTTTTCAAAGAGAATTCTCGCGGGGGGAGGACCGCGCATGCGCGGATTTGCGATCGCACCGCGCCTGCGCGGACCTGCGCTAAGGGTATTTTTGGAGGAGAAAATGCTTGATATTCTGGTGAAATGGGGTATTTTCGAAGTGAACATGCGTGATTCTCAGGCGAAAGATGGTATTTTCGTGGAGAAAACACGTGTTTTTCAATTGAAAAGCGCGATTTTCCCAAAGGAAATGCTTTTCGCGCAAAAAGCGGCATTTTTGGGGTGTAAATGCGGGATTTTCAGGAGAAAAGTGGCATTTTCGGGTACAAGATGCGTGACTTTTGGACAGAGGTGCTTTTTTTACGGGGAGAAAATGCGTGATTTTCGGACGAAAACTTGTATTTTCGGAGGGACAATGCGTGATTTTCGTTACAAAAGTGGTCTTTTCCGGTAGAAAATGCGTGATATTCGTGTGAAATGTGGTTCTTTCACGCAGAAAATGCGCGATTTTCGGGTGGAAGGTGGTATGTTCAGGGAGAAAACGTGTGATTTTCCTTTGAAACACAGAATTTTCGGGAAAAAAAAATGCGCGGTTCTTGGACGAAATGGGGTTGTTTTGCGCAGAAAATGCGTGATTTTCGGGGGAAAGGTGGTATTTTCAGGGAGAAAATGAGTGATTTTCCTTTGAAAGGTGGTATTTTCGGGAAGAAAATGCGTGATTTTCGGGGAAAAGGTGGTATTCTCGGGGTGCAAATGAGTGATTTTGGGTGAAACGCGGTGTATTTGGGGTGGAAAGGCGCGATTTTCCGGCGAATAGTGGTATTTTCTTGAAGAAAACGCGTGATTTTCGAGAGAAAGGTGGTATTTTCGGAGAGAAAATGCGTGATTTTGGGGTGAACGGTGGCGTTTTCGTGGAGGAAACGTGTGATTTCCGTTTGAGAACGGGCATTTTTGGGAGGAAAAAGTGTGATTTGGGGGTGAAATGCGGTATTTCTGAAGTGAACATACGTGATTCTCGTGTGATAAATGGTATTTTTAGGGTGAAAATGCGTGTTCTGGGGGTAAAATTTTCGAAGAGAAAATGCTTGCTTTTCGGGGCGAAAAGTGGCATTTTTGAGGTGTAAATGCGTGATTTCCGGGCAAAATATTGGTATTTTCGGGTGGAAAACGCGTGATTTTCGGGCAAAAGCGTTTTTTTCAAAGAGAATTCTCGCGGGGGGAGGACCGCGCATGCGCGGATTTGCGATCGCACCGCGCCTGCGCGGACCTGCGCTAAGGGTATTTTTGGAGGAGAAAATGCTTGATATTCTGGTGAAATGGGGTATTTTCGAAGTGAACATGCGTGATTCTCAGGCGAAAGATGGTATTTTCGTGGAGAAAACACGTGTTTTTCAATTGAAAAGCGCGATTTTCCCAAAGGAAATGCTTTTCGCGCAAAAAGCGGCATTTTTGGGGTGTAAATGCGGGATTTTCAGGAGAAAAGTGGCATTTTCGGGTACAAGATGCGTGACTTTTGGACAGAGGTGCTTTTTTTACGGGGAGAAAAGGCGTGATTTTCGGACGAAAACTTGTATTTTCGGAGGGACAATGCGTGATTTTCGTTACAAAAGTGGTCTTTTCCGGTAGAAAATGCGTGATATTCGTGTGAAATGTGGTTCTTTCACGCAGAAAATGCGCGATTTTCGGGTGGAAGGTGGTATGTTCAGGGAGAAAACGTGTGATTTTCCTTTGAAACACAGAATTTTCGGGAAAAAAAAATGCGCGGTTCTTGGACGAAATGGGGTTGTTTTGCGCAGAAAATGCGTGATTTTCGGGGGAAAGGTGGTATTTTCAGGGAGAAAATGAGTGATTTTCCTTTGAAAGGTGGTATTTTCGGGAAGAAAATGCGTGATTTTCGGGGAAAAGGTGGTATTCTCGGGGTGCAAATGAGTGATTTTGGGTGAAACGCGGTGTATTTGGGGTGGAAAGGCGCGATTTTCCGGCGAATAGTGGTATTTTCTTGAAGAAAACGCGTGATTTTCGAGAGAAAGGTGGTATTTTCGGAGAGAAAATGCGTGATTTTGGGGTGAACGGTGGCGTTTTCGTGGAGGAAACGTGTGATTTCCGTTTGAGAACGGGCATTTTTGGGAGGAAAAAGTGTGATTTGGGGGTGAAATGCGGTATTTCTGAAGTGAACATACGTGATTCTCGTGTGATAAATGGTATTTTTAGGGTGAAAATGCGTGTTCTGGGGGTAAAATTTTCGAAGAGAAAATGCTTGCTTTTCGGGGCGAAAAGTGGCATTTTTGAGGTGTAAATGCGTGATTTCCGGGCAAAATATTGGTATTTTCGGGTGGAAAACGCGTGATTTTCGGGCAAAAGCGTTTTTTTCAAAGAGAATTCTCGCGGGGGGAGGACCGCGCATGCGCGGATTTGCGATCGCACCGCGCCTGCGCGGACCTGCGCTAAGGGTATTTTTGGAGGAGAAAATGCTTGATATTCTGGTGAAATGGGGTATTTTCGAAGTGAACATGCGTGATTCTCAGGCGAAAGATGGTATTTTCGTGGAGAAAACACGTGTTTTTCAATTGAAAAGCGCGATTTTCCCAAAGGAAATGCTTTTCGCGCAAAAAGCGGCATTTTTGGGGTGTAAATGCGGGATTTTCAGGAGAAAAGTGGCATTTTCGGGTACAAGATGCGTGACTTTTGGACAGAGGTGCTTTTTTTACGGGGAGAAAAGGCGTGATTTTCGGACGAAAACTTGTATTTTCGGAGGGACAATGCGTGATTTTCGTTACAAAAGTGGTCTTTTCCGGTAGAAAATGCGTGATATTCGTGTGAAATGTGGTTCTTTCACGCAGAAAATGCGCGATTTTCGGGTGGAAGGTGGTATGTTCAGGGAGAAAACGTGTGATTTTCCTTTGAAACACAGAATTTTCGGGAAAAAAAAATGCGCGGTTCTTGGACGAAATGGGGTTGTTTTGCGCAGAAAATGCGTGATTTTCGGGGGAAAGGTGGTATTTTCAGGGAGAAAATGAGTGATTTTCCTTTGAAAGGTGGTATTTTCGGGAAGAAAATGCGTGATTTTCGGGGGAAAGGTGGTATTCTCGGGGTGCAAATGAGTGATTTTGGGTGAAACGCGGTGTATTTGGGGTGGAAAGGCGCGATTTTCCGGCGAATAGTGGTATTTTCTTGAAGAAAACGCGTGATTTTCGAGAGAAAGGTGGTATTTTCGGAGAGAAAATGCGTGATTTTGGGGTGAAGGTGGCGTTTTCGTGGAGGAAACGTGTGATTTCCGTTTGAGAACGGGCATTTTTGGGAGGAAAAAGTGTGATTTGGGGGTGAAATGCGGTATTTCTGAAGTGAACATACGTGATTCTCGTGTGATAAATGGTATTTTTAGGGTGAAAATGCGTGTTCTGGGGGTAAAATTTTCGAAGAGAAAATGCTTGCTTTTCGGGGCGAAAAGTGGCATTTTTGAGGTGTAAATGCGTGATTTCCGGGCAAAATATTGGTATTTTCGGGTGGAAAACGCGTGATTTTCGGGCAAAAGCGTTTTTTTCAAAGAGAATTCTCGCGGGGGGAGGACCGCGCATGCGCGGATTTGCGATCGCACCGCGCCTGCGCGGACCTGCGCTAAGGGTATTTTTGGAGGAGAAAATGCTTGATATTCTGGTGAAATGGGGTATTTTCGAAGTGAACATGCGTGATTCTCAGGCGAAAGATGGTATTTTCGTGGAGAAAACACGTGTTTTTCAATTGAAAAGCGCGATTTTCCCAAAGGAAATGCTTTTCGCGCAAAAAGCGGCATTTTTGGGGTGTAAATGCGGGATTTTCAGGAGAAAAGTGGCATTTTCGGGTACAAGATGCGTGACTTTTGGACAGAGGTGCTTTTTTTACGGGGAGAAAATGCGTGATTTTCGGACGAAAACTTGTATTTTCGGAGGGACAATGCGTGATTTTCGTTACAAAAGTGGTCTTTTCCGGTAGAAAATGCGTGATATTCGTGTGAAATGTGGTTCTTTCACGCAGAAAATGCGCGATTTTCGGGTGGAAGGTGGTATGTTCAGGGAGAAAACGTGTGATTTTCCTTTGAAACACAGAATTTTCGGGAAAAAAAAATGCGCGGTTCTTGGACGAAATGGGGTTGTTTTGCGCAGAAAATGCGTGATTTTCGGGGGAAAGGTGGTATTTTCAGGGAGAAAATGAGTGATTTTCCTTTGAAAGGTGGTATTTTCGGGAAGAAAATGCGTGATTTTCGGGGAAAAGGTGGTATTCTCGGGGTGCAAATGAGTGATTTTGGGTGAAACGCGGTGTATTTGGGGTGGAAAGGCGCGATTTTCCGGCGAATAGTGGTATTTTCTTGAAGAAAACGCGTGATTTTCGAGAGAAAGGTGGTATTTTCGGAGAGAAAATGCGTGATTTTGGGGTGAACGGTGGCGTTTTCGTGGAGGAAACGTGTGATTTCCGTTTGAGAACGGGCATTTTTGGGAGGAAAAAGTGTGATTTGGGGGTGAAATGCGGTATTTCTGAAGTGAACATACGTGATTCTCGTGTGATAAATGGTATTTTTAGGGTGAAAATGCGTGTTCTGGGGGTAAAATTTTCGAAGAGAAAATGCTTGCTTTTCGGGGCGAAAAGTGGCATTTTTGAGGTGTAAATGCGTGATTTCCGGGCAAAATATTGGTATTTTCGGGTGGAAAACGCGTGATTTTCGGGCAAAAGCGTTTTTTTCAAAGAGAATTCTCGCGGGGGGAGGACCGCGCATGCGCGGATTTGCGATCGCACCGCGCCTGCGCGGACCTGCGCTAAGGGTATTTTTGGAGGAGAAAATGCTTGATATTCTGGTGAAATGGGGTATTTTCGAAGTGAACATGCGTGATTCTCAGGCGAAAGATGGTATTTTCGTGGAGAAAACACGTGTTTTTCAATTGAAAAGCGCGATTTTCCCAAAGGAAATGCTTTTCGCGCAAAAAGCGGCATTTTTGGGGTGTAAATGCGGGATTTTCAGGAGAAAAGTGGCATTTTCGGGTACAAGATGCGTGACTTTTGGACAGAGGTGCTTTTTTTACGGGGAGAAAATGCGTGATTTTCGGACGAAAACTTGTATTTTCGGAGGGACAATGCGTGATTTTCGTTACAAAAGTGGTCTTTTCCGGTAGAAAATGCGTGATATTCGTGTGAAATGTGGTTCTTTCACGCAGAAAATGCGCGATTTTCGGGTGGAAGGTGGTATGTTCAGGGAGAAAACGTGTGATTTTCCTTTGAAACACAGAATTTTCGGGAAAAAAAAATGCGCGGTTCTTGGACGAAATGGGGTTGTTTTGCGCAGAAAATGCGTGATTTTCGGGGGAAAGGTGGTATTTTCAGGGAGAAAATGAGTGATTTTCCTTTGAAAGGTGGTATTTTCGGGAAGAAAATGCGTGATTTTCGGGGAAAAGGTGGTATTCTCGGGGTGCAAATGAGTGATTTTGGGTGAAACGCGGTGTATTTGGGGTGGAAAGGCGCGATTTTCCGGCGAATAGTGGTATTTTCTTGAAGAAAACGCGTGATTTTCGAGAGAAAGGTGGTATTTTCGGAGAGAAAATGCGTGATTTTGGGGTGAACGGTGGCGTTTTCGTGGAGGAAACGTGTGATTTCCGTTTGAGAACGGGCATTTTTGGGAGGAAAAAGTGTGATTTGGGGGTGAAATGCGGTATTTCTGAAGTGAACATACGTGATTCTCGTGTGATAAACGGTATTTTTAGGGTGAAAATGCGTGTTCTGGGGGTAAAATTTTCGAAGAGAAAATGCTTGCTTTTCGGGGCGAAAAGTGGCATTTTTGAGGTGTAAATGCGTGATTTCCGGGCAAAATATTGGTATTTTCGGGTGGAAAACGCGTGATTTTCGGGCAAAAGCGTTTTTTTCAAAGAGAATTCTCGCGGGGGGAGGACCGCGCATGCGCGGATTTGCGATCGCACCGCGCCTGCGCGGACCTGCGCTAAGGGTATTTTTGGAGGAGAAAATGCTTGATATTCTGGTGAAATGGGGTATTTTCGAAGTGAACATGCGTGATTCTCAGGCGAAAGATGGTATTTTCGTGGAGAAAACACGTGTTTTTCAATTGAAAAGCGCGATTTTCCCAAAGGAAATGCTTTTCGCGCAAAAAGCGGCATTTTTGGGGTGTAAATGCGGGATTTTCAGGAGAAAAGTGGCATTTTCGGGTACAAGATGCGTGACTTTTGGACAGAGGTGCTTTTTTTACGGGGAGAAAATGCGTGATTTTCGGACGAAAACTTGTATTTTCGGAGGGACAATGCGTGATTTTCGTTACAAAAGTGGTCTTTTCCGGTAGAAAATGCGTGATATTCGTGTGAAATGTGGTTCTTTCACGCAGAAAATGCGCGATTTTCGGGTGGAAGGTGGTATGTTCAGGGAGAAAACGTGTGATTTTCCTTTGAAACACAGAATTTTCGGGAAAAAAAAATGCGCGGTTCTTGGACGAAATGGGGTTGTTTTGCGCAGAAAATGCGTGATTTTCGGGGGAAAGGTGGTATTTTCAGGGAGAAAATGAGTGATTTTCCTTTGAAAGGTGGTATTTTCGGGAAGAAAATGCGTGATTTTCGGGGAAAAGGTGGTATTCTCGGGGTGCAAATGAGTGATTTTGGGTGAAACGCGGTGTATTTGGGGTGGAAAGGCGCGATTTTCCGGCGAATAGTGGTATTTTCTTGAAGAAAACGCGTGATTTTCGAGAGAAAGGTGGTATTTTCGGAGAGAAAATGCGTGATTTTGGGGTGAACGGTGGCGTTTTCGTGGAGGAAACGTGTGATTTCCGTTTGAGAACGGGCATTTTTGGGAGGAAAAAGTGTGATTTGGGGGTGAAATGCGGTATTTCTGAAGTGAACATACGTGATTCTCGTGTGATAAACGGTATTTTTAGGGTGAAAATGCGTGTTCTGGGGGTAAAATTTTCGAAGAGAAAATGCTTGCTTTTCGGGGCGAAAAGTGGCATTTTTGAGGTGTAAATGCGTGATTTCCGGGCAAAATATTGGTATTTTCGGGTGGAAAACGCGTGATTTTCGGGCAAAAGCGTTTTTTTCAAAGAGAATTCTCGCGGGGGGAGGACCGCGCAGGCGCGGATTTGCGATCGCACCGCGCCTGCGCGGACCTGCGCTAAGGGTATTTTTGGAGGAGAAAATGCTTGATATTCTGGTGAAATGGGGTATTTTCGAATTGAACATGCGTGATTCTCAGGCGAAAGATGGTATTTTCGTGGAGAAAACACGTGTTTTTCAATTGAAAAGCGCGATTTTCCCAAAGGAAATGCTTTTCGCGCAAAAAGCGGCATTTTTGGGGTGTAAATGCGGGATTTTCAGGAGAAAAGTGGCATTTTCGGGTACAAGATGCGTGACTTTTGGACAGAGGTGCTTTTTTTACGGGGAGAAAATGCATGATTTTCGGACGAAAACTTGTATTTTCGGAGGGACAATGCGTGATTTTCGTTACAAAAGTGGTCTTTTCCGGTAGAAAATGCGTGATATTCGTGTGAAATGTGGTTCTTTCACGCAGAAAATGCGCGATTTTCGGGTGGAAGGTGGTATGTTCAGGGAGAAAACGTGTGATTTTCCTTTGAAACACAGAATTTTCGGGAAAAAAAAATGCGCGGTTCTTGGACGAAATGGGGTTGTTTTGCGCAGAAAATGCGTGATTTTCGGGGGAAAGGTGGTATTTTCAGGGAGAAAATGAGTGATTTTCCTTTGAAAGGTGGTATTTTCGGGAAGAAAATGCGTGATTTTCGGGGAAAAGGTGGTATTCTCGGGGTGCAAATGAGTGATTTTGGGTGAAACGCGGTGTATTTGGGGTGGAAAGGCGCGATTTTCCGGCGAATAGTGGTATTTTCTTGAAGAAAACGCGTGATTTTCGAGAGAAAGGTGGTATTTTCGGAGAGAAAATGCGTGATTTTGGGGTGAACGGTGGCGTTTTCGTGGAGGAAACGTGTGATTTCCGTTTGAGAACGGGCATTTTTGGGAGGAAAAAGTGTGATTTGGGGGTGAAATGCGGTATTTCTGAAGTGAACATACGTGATTCTCGTGTGATAAACGGTATTTTTAGGGTGAAAATGCGTGTTCTGGGGGTAAAATTTTCGAAGAGAAAATGCTTGCTTTTCGGGGCGAAAAGTGGCATTTTTGAGGTGTAAATGCGTGATTTCCGGGCAAAATATTGGTATTTTCGGGTGGAAAACGCGTGATTTTCGGGCAAAAGCGTTTTTTTCAAAGAGAATTCTCGCGGGGGGAGGACCGCGCAGGCGCGGATTTGCGATCGCACCGCGCCTGCGCGGACCTGCGCTAAGGGTATTTTTGGAGGAGAAAATGCTTGATATTCTGGTGAAATGGGGTATTTTCGAATTGAACATGCGTGATTCTCAGGCGAAAGATGGTATTTTCGTGGAGAAAACACGTGTTTTTCAATTGAAAAGCGCGATTTTCCCAAAGGAAATGCTTTTCGCGCAAAAAGCGGCATTTTTGGGGTGTAAATGCGGGATTTTCAGGAGAAAAGTGGCATTTTCGGGTACAAGATGCGTGACTTTTGGACAGAGGTGCTTTTTTTACGGGGAGAAAATGCATGATTTTCGGACGAAAACTTGTATTTTCGGAGGGACAATGCGTGATTTTCGTTACAAAAGTGGTCTTTTCCGGTAGAAAATGCATGATATTCGTGTGAAATGTGGTTCTTTCACGCAGAAAATGCGCGATTTTCGGGTGGAAGGTGGTATGTTCAGGGAGAAAACGTGTGATTTTCCTTTGAAACACAGAATTTTCGGGAAAAAAAAATGCGCGGTTCTTGGACGAAATGGGGTTGTTTTGCGCAGAAAATGCGTGATTTTCGGGGGAAAGGTGGTATTTTCAGGGAGAAAATGAGTGATTTTCCTTTGAAAGGTGGTATTTTCGGGAAGAAAATGCGTGATTTTCGGGGAAAAGGTGGTATTCTCGGGGTGCAAATGAGTGATTTTGGGTGAAACGCGGTGTATTTGGGGTGGAAAGGCGCGATTTTCCGGCGAATAGTGGTATTTTCTTGAAGAAAACGCGTGATTTTCGAGAGAAAGGTGGTATTTTCGGAGAGAAAATGCGTGATTTTGGGGTGAACGGTGGCGTTTTCGTGGAGGAAACGTGTGATTTCCGTTTGAGAACGGGCATTTTTGGGAGGAAAAAGTGTGATTTGGGGGTGAAATGCGGTATTTCTGAAGTGAACATACGTGATTCTCGTGTGATAAACGGTATTTTTAGGGTGAAAATGCGTGTTCTGGGGGTAAAATTTTCGAAGAGAAAATGCTTGCTTTTCGGGGCGAAAAGTGGCATTTTTGAGGTGTAAATGCGTGATTTCCGGGCAAAATATTGGTATTTTCGGGTGGAAAACGCGTGATTTTCGGGCAAAAGCGTTTTTTTCAAAGAGAATTCTCGCGGGGGGAGGACCGCGCAGGCGCGGATTTGCGATCGCACCGCGCCTGCGCGGACCTGCGCTAAGGGTATTTTTGGAGGAGAAAATGCTTGATATTCTGGTGAAATGGGGTATTTTCGAATTGAACATGCGTGATTCTCAGGCGAAAGATGGTATTTTCGTGGAGAAAACACGTGTTTTTCAATTGAAAAGCGCGATTTTCCCAAAGGAAATGCTTTTCGCGCAAAAAGCGGCATTTTTGGGGTGTAAATGCGGGATTTTCAGGAGAAAAGTGGCATTTTCGGGTACAAGATGCGTGACTTTTGGACAGAGGTGCTTTTTTTACGGGGAGAAAATGCATGATTTTCGGACGAAAACTTGTATTTTCGGAGGGACAATGCGTGATTTTCGTTACAAAAGTGGTCTTTTCCGGTAGAAAATGCATGATATTCGTGTGAAATGTGGTTCTTTCACGCAGAAAATGCGCGATTTTCGGGTGGAAGGTGGTATGTTCAGGGAGAAAACGTGTGATTTTCCTTTGAAACACAGAATTTTCGGGAAAAAAAAATGCGCGGTTCTTGGACGAAATGGGGTTGTTTTGCGCAGAAAATGCGTGATTTTCGGGGGAAAGGTGGTATTTTCAGGGAGAAAATGAGTGATTTTCCTTTGAAAGGTGGTATTTTCGGGAAGAAAATGCGTGATTTTCGGGGAAAAGGTGGTATTCTCGGGGTGCAAATGAGTGATTTTGGGTGAAACGCGGTGTATTTGGGGTGGAAAGGCGCGATTTTCCGGCGAATAGTGGTATTTTCTTGAAGAAAACGCGTGATTTTCGAGAGAAAGGTGGTATTTTCGGAGAGAAAATGCGTGATTTTGGGGTGAACGGTGGCGTTTTCGTGGAGGAAACGTGTGATTTCCGTTTGAGAACGGGCATTTTTGGGAGGAAAAAGTGTGATTTGGGGGTGAAATGCGGTATTTCTGAAGTGAACATACGTGATTCTCGTGTGATAAACGGTATTTTTAGGGTGAAAATGCGTGTTCTGGGGGTAAAATTTTCGAAGAGAAAATGCTTGCTTTTCGGGGCGAAAAGTGGCATTTTTGAGGTGTAAATGCGTGATTTCCGGGCAAAATATTGGTATTTTCGGGTGGAAAACGCGTGATTTTCGGGCAAAAGCGTTTTTTTCAAAGAGAATTCTCGCGGGGGGAGGACCGCGCAGGCGCGGATTTGCGATCGCACCGCGCCTGCGCGGACCTGCGCTAAGGGTATTTTTGGAGGAGAAAATGCTTGATATTCTGGTGAAATGGGGTATTTTCGAATTGAACATGCGTGATTCTCAGGCGAAAGATGGTATTTTCGTGGAGAAAACACGTGTTTTTCAATTGAAAAGCGCGATTTTCCCAAAGGAAATGCTTTTCGCGCAAAAAGCGGCATTTTTGGGGTGTAAATGCGGGATTTTCAGGAGAAAAGTGGCATTTTCGGGTACAAGATGCGTGACTTTTGGACAGAGGTGCTTTTTTTACGGGGAGAAAATGCATGATTTTCGGACGAAAACTTGTATTTTCGGAGGGACAATGCGTGATTTTCGTTACAAAAGTGGTCTTTTCCGGTAGAAAATGCATGATATTCGTGTGAAATGTGGTTCTTTCACGCAGAAAATGCGCGATTTTCGGGTGGAAGGTGGTATGTTCAGGGAGAAAACGTGTGATTTTCCTTTGAAACACAGAATTTTCGGGAAAAAAAAATGCGCGGTTCTTGGACGAAATGGGGTTGTTTTGCGCAGAAAATGCGTGATTTTCGGGGGAAAGGTGGTATTTTCAGGGAGAAAATGAGTGATTTTCCTTTGAAAGGTGGTATTTTCGGGAAGAAAATGCGTGATTTTCGGGGAAAAGGTGGTATTCTCGGGGTGCAAATGAGTGATTTTGGGTGAAACGCGGTGTATTTGGGGTGGAAAGGCGCGATTTTCCGGCGAATAGTGGTATTTTCTTGAAGAAAACGCGTGATTTTCGAGAGAAAGGTGGTATTTTCGGAGAGAAAATGCGTGATTTTGGGGTGAACGGTGGCGTTTTCGTGGAGGAAACGTGTGATTTCCGTTTGAGAACGGGCATTTTTGGGAGGAAAAAGTGTGATTTGGGGGTGAAATGCGGTATTTCTGAAGTGAACATACGTGATTCTCGTGTGATAAACGGTATTTTTAGGGTGAAAATGCGTGTTCTGGGGGTAAAATTTTCGAAGAGAAAATGCTTGCTTTTCGGGGCGAAAAGTGGCATTTTTGAGGTGTAAATGCGTGATTTCCGGGCAAAATATTGGTATTTTCGGGTGGAAAACGCGTGATTTTCGGGCAAAAGCGTTTTTTTCAAAGAGAATTCTCGCGGGGGGAGGACCGCGCAGGCGCGGATTTGCGATCGCACCGCGCCTGCGCGGACCTGCGCTAAGGGTATTTTTGGAGGAGAAAATGCTTGATATTCTGGTGAAATGGGGTATTTTCGAATTGAACATGCGTGATTCTCAGGCGAAAGATGGTATTTTCGTGGAGAAAACACGTGTTTTTCAATTGAAAAGCGCGATTTTCCCAAAGGAAATGCTTTTCGCGCAAAAAGCGGCATTTTTGGGGTGTAAATGCGGGATTTTCAGGAGAAAAGTGGCATTTTCGGGTACAAGATGCGTGACTTTTGGACAGAGGTGCTTTTTTTACGGGGAGAAAATGCATGATTTTCGGACGAAAACTTGTATTTTCGGAGGGACAATGCGTGATTTTCGTTACAAAAGTGGTCTTTTCCGGTAGAAAATGCATGATATTCGTGTGAAATGTGGTTCTTTCACGCAGAAAATGCGCGATTTTCGGGTGGAAGGTGGTATGTTCAGGGAGAAAACGTGTGATTTTCCTTTGAAACACAGAATTTTCGGGAAAAAAAAATGCGCGGTTCTTGGACGAAATGGGGTTGTTTTGCGCAGAAAATGCGTGATTTTCGGGGGAAAGGTGGTATTTTCAGGGAGAAAATGAGTGATTTTCCTTTGAAAGGTGGTATTTTCGGGAAGAAAATGCGTGATTTTCGGGGAAAAGGTGGTATTCTCGGGGTGCAAATGAGTGATTTTGGGTGAAACGCGGTGTATTTGGGGTGGAAAGGCGCGATTTTCCGGCGAATAGTGGTATTTTCTTGAAGAAAACGCGTGATTTTCGAGAGAAAGGTGGTATTTTCGGAGAGAAAATGCGTGATTTTGGGGTGAACGGTGGCGTTTTCGTGGAGGAAACGTGTGATTTCCGTTTGAGAACGGGCATTTTTGGGAGGAAAAAGTGTGATTTGGGGGTGAAATGCGGTATTTCTGAAGTGAACATACGTGATTCTCGTGTGATAAACGGTATTTTTAGGGTGAAAATGCGTGTTCTGGGGGTAAAATTTTCGAAGAGAAAATGCTTGCTTTTCGGGGCGAAAAGTGGCATTTTTGAGGTGTAAATGCGTGATTTCCGGGCAAAATATTGGTATTTTCGGGTGGAAAACGCGTGATTTTCGGGCAAAAGCGTTTTTTTCAAAGAGAATTCTCGCGGGGGGAGGACCGCGCAGGCGCGGATTTGCGATCGCACCGCGCCTGCGCGGACCTGCGCTAAGGGTATTTTTGGAGGAGAAAATGCTTGATATTCTGGTGAAATGGGGTATTTTCGAATTGAACATGCGTGATTCTCAGGCGAAAGATGGTATTTTCGTGGAGAAAACACGTGTTTTTCAATTGAAAAGCGCGATTTTCCCAAAGGAAATGCTTTTCGCGCAAAAAGCGGCATTTTTGGGGTGTAAATGCGGGATTTTCAGGAGAAAAGTGGCATTTTCGGGTACAAGATGCGTGACTTTTGGACAGAGGTGCTTTTTTTACGGGGAGAAAATGCATGATTTTCGGACGAAAACTTGTATTTTCGGAGGGACAATGCGTGATTTTCGTTACAAAAGTGGTCTTTTCCGGTAGAAAATGCATGATATTCGTGTGAAATGTGGTTCTTTCACGCAGAAAATGCGCGATTTTCGGGTGGAAGGTGGTATGTTCAGGGAGAAAACGTGTGATTTTCCTTTGAAACACAGAATTTTCGGGAAAAAAAAATGCGCGGTTCTTGGACGAAATGGGGTTGTTTTGCGCAGAAAATGCGTGATTTTCGGGGGAAAGGTGGTATTTTCAGGGAGAAAATGAGTGATTTTCCTTTGAAAGGTGGTATTTTCGGGAAGAAAATGCGTGATTTTCGGGGAAAAGGTGGTATTCTCGGGGTGCAAATGAGTGATTTTGGGTGAAACGCGGTGTATTTGGGGTGGAAAGGCGCGATTTTCCGGCGAATAGTGGTATTTTCTTGAAGAAAACGCGTGATTTTCGAGAGAAAGGTGGTATTTTCGGAGAGAAAATGCGTGATTTTGGGGTGAACGGTGGCGTTTTCGTGGAGGAAACGTGTGATTTCCGTTTGAGAACGGGCATTTTTGGGAGGAAAAAGTGTGATTTGGGGGTGAAATGCGGTATTTCTGAAGTGAACATACGTGATTCTCGTGTGATAAACGGTATTTTTAGGGTGAAAATGCGTGTTCTGGGGGTAAAATTTTCGAAGAGAAAATGCTTGCTTTTCGGGGCGAAAAGTGGCATTTTTGAGGTGTAAATGCGTGATTTCCGGGCAAAATATTGGTATTTTCGGGTGGAAAACGCGTGATTTTCGGGCAAAAGCGTTTTTTTCAAAGAGAATTCTCGCGGGGGGAGGACCGCGCAGGCGCGGATTTGCGATCGCACCGCGCCTGCGCGGACCTGCGCTAAGGGTATTTTTGGAGGAGAAAATGCTTGATATTCTGGTGAAATGGGGTATTTTCGAATTGAACATGCGTGATTCTCAGGCGAAAGATGGTATTTTCGTGGAGAAAACACGTGTTTTTCAATTGAAAAGCGCGATTTTCCCAAAGGAAATGCTTTTCGCGCAAAAAGCGGCATTTTTGGGGTGTAAATGCGGGATTTTCAGGAGAAAAGTGGCATTTTCGGGTACAAGATGCGTGACTTTTGGACAGAGGTGCTTTTTTTACGGGGAGAAAATGCATGATTTTCGGACGAAAACTTGTATTTTCGGAGGGACAATGCGTGATTTTCGTTACAAAAGTGGTCTTTTCCGGTAGAAAATGCATGATATTCGTGTGAAATGTGGTTCTTTCACGCAGAAAATGCGCGATTTTCGGGTGGAAGGTGGTATGTTCAGGGAGAAAACGTGTGATTTTCCTTTGAAACACAGAATTTTCGGGAAAAAAAAATGCGCGGTTCTTGGACGAAATGGGGTTGTTTTGCGCAGAAAATGCGTGATTTTCGGGGGAAAGGTGGTATTTTCAGGGAGAAAATGAGTGATTTTCCTTTGAAAGGTGGTATTTTCGGGAAGAAAATGCGTGATTTTCGGGGAAAAGGTGGTATTCTCGGGGTGCAAATGAGTGATTTTGGGTGAAACGCGGTGTATTTGGGGTGGAAAGGCACGATTTTCCGGCGAATAGTGGTATTTTCTTGAAGAAAACGCGTGATTTTCGAGAGAAAGGTGGTATTTTCGGAGAGAAAATGCGTGATTTTGGGGTGAACGGTGGCGTTTTCGTGGAGGAAACGTGTGATTTCCGTTTGAGAACGGGCATTTTTGGGAGGAAAAAGTGTGATTTGGGGGTGAAATGCGGTATTTCTGAAGTGAACATACGTGATTCTCGTGTGATAAACGGTATTTTTAGGGTGAAAATGCGTGTTCTGGGGGTAAAATTTTCGAAGAGAAAATGCTTGCTTTTCGGGGCGAAAAGTGGCATTTTTGAGGTGTAAATGCGTGATTTCCGGGCAAAATATTGGTATTTTCGGGTGGAAAACGCGTGATTTTCGGGCAAAAGCGTTTTTTTCAAAGAGAATTCTCGCGGGGGGAGGACCGCGCAGGCGCGGATTTGCGATCGCACCGCGCCTGCGCGGACCTGCGCTAAGGGTATTTTTGGAGGAGAAAATGCTTGATATTCTGGTGAAATGGGGTATTTTCGAATTGAACATGCGTGATTCTCAGGCGAAAGATGGTATTTTCGTGGAGAAAACACGTGTTTTTCAATTGAAAAGCGCGATTTTCCCAAAGGAAATGCTTTTCGCGCAAAAAGCGGCATTTTTGGGGTGTAAATGCGGGATTTTCAGGAGAAAAGTGGCATTTTCGGGTACAAGATGCGTGACTTTTGGACAGAGGTGCTTTTTTTACGGGGAGAAAATGCATGATTTTCGGACGAAAACTTGTATTTTCGGAGGGACAATGCGTGATTTTCGTTACAAAAGTGGTCTTTTCCGGTAGAAAATGCATGATATTCGTGTGAAATGTGGTTCTTTCACGCAGAAAATGCGCGATTTTCGGGTGGAAGGTGGTATGTTCAGGGAGAAAACGTGTGATTTTCCTTTGAAACACAGAATTTTCGGGAAAAAAAATGCGCGGTTCTTGGACGAAATGGGGTTGTTTTGCGCAGAAAATGCGTGATTTTCGGGGGAAAGGTGGTATTTTCAGGGAGAAAATGAGTGATTTTCCTTTGAAAGGTGGTATTTTCGGGAAGAAAATGCGTGATTTTCGGGGAAAAGGTGGTATTCTCGGGGTGCAAATGAGTGATTTTGGGTGAAACGCGGTGTATTTGGGGTGGAAAGGCGCGATTTTCCGGCGAATAGTGGTATTTTCTTGAAGAAAACGCGTGATTTTCGAGAGAAAGGTGGTATTTTCGGAGAGAAAATGCGTGATTTTGGGGTGAACGGTGGCGTTTTCGTGGAGGAAACGTGTGATTTCCGTTTGAGAACGGGCATTTTTGGGAGGAAAAAGTGTGATTTGGGGGTGAAATGCGGTATTTCTGAAGTGAACATACGTGATTCTCGTGTGATAAACGGTATTTTTAGGGTGAAAATGCGTGTTCTGGGGGTAAAATTTTCGAAGAGAAAATGCTTGCTTTTCGGGGCGAAAAGTGGCATTTTTGAGGTGTAAATGCGTGATTTCCGGGCAAAATATTGGTATTTTCGGGTGGAAAACGCGTGATTTTCGGGCAAAAGCGTTTTTTTCAAAGAGAATTCTCGCGGGGGGAGGACCGCGCAGGCGCGGATTTGCGATCGCACCGCGCCTGCGCGGACCTGCGCTAAGGGTATTTTTGGAGGAGAAAATGCTTGATATTCTGGTGAAATGGGGTATTTTCGAATTGAACATGCGTGATTCTCAGGCGAAAGATGGTATTTTCGTGGAGAAAACACGTGTTTTTCAATTGAAAAGCGCGATTTTCCCAAAGGAAATGCTTTTCGCGCAAAAAGCGGCATTTTTGGGGTGTAAATGCGGGATTTTCAGGAGAAAAGTGGCATTTTCGGGTACAAGATGCGTGACTTTTGGACAGAGGTGCTTTTTTTACGGGGAGAAAATGCATGATTTTCGGACGAAAACTTGTATTTTCGGAGGGACAATGCGTGATTTTCGTTACAAAAGTGGTCTTTTCCGGTAGAAAATGCATGATATTCGTGTGAAATGTGGTTCTTTCACGCAGAAAATGCGCGATTTTCGGGTGGAAGGTGGTATGTTCAGGGAGAAAACGTGTGATTTTCCTTTGAAACACAGAATTTTCGGGAAAAAAAAATGCGCGGTTCTTGGACGAAATGGGGTTGTTTTGCGCAGAAAATGCGTGATTTTCGGGGGAAAGGTGGTATTTTCAGGGAGAAAATGAGTGATTTTCCTTTGAAAGGTGGTATTTTCGGGAAGAAAATGCGTGATTTTCGGGGAAAAGGTGGTATTCTCGGGGTGCAAATGAGTGATTTTGGGTGAAACGCGGTGTATTTGGGGTGGAAAGGCGCGATTTTCCGGCGAATAGTGGTATTTTCTTGAAGAAAACGCGTGATTTTCGAGAGAAAGGTGGTATTTTCGGAGAGAAAATGCGTGATTTTGGGGTGAACGGTGGCGTTTTCGTGGAGGAAACGTGTGATTTCCGTTTGAGAACGGGCATTTTTGGGAGGAAAAAGTGTGATTTGGGGGTGAAATGCGGTATTTCTGAAGTGAACATACGTGATTCTCGTGTGATAAACGGTATTTTTAGGGTGAAAATGCGTGTTCTGGGGGTAAAATTTTCGAAGAGAAAATGCTTGCTTTTCGGGGCGAAAAGTGGCATTTTTGAGGTGTAAATGCGTGATTTCCGGGCAAAATATTGGTATTTTCGGGTGGAAAACGCGTGATTTTCGGGCAAAAGCGTTTTTTTCAAAGAGAATTCTCGCGGGGGGAGGACCGCGCAGGCGCGGATTTGCGATCGCACCGCGCCTGCGCGGACCTGCGCTAAGGGTATTTTTGGAGGAGAAAATGCTTGATATTCTGGTGAAATGGGGTATTTTCGAATTGAACATGCGTGATTCTCAGGCGAAAGATGGTATTTTCGTGGAGAAAACACGTGTTTTTCAATTGAAAAGCGCGATTTTCCCAAAGGAAATGCTTTTCGCGCAAAAAGCGGCATTTTTGGGGTGTAAATGCGGGATTTTCAGGAGAAAAGTGGCATTTTCGGGTACAAGATGCGTGACTTTTGGACAGAGGTGCTTTTTTTACGGGGAGAAAATGCATGATTTTCGGACGAAAACTTGTATTTTCGGAGGGACAATGCGTGATTTTCGTTACAAAAGTGGTCTTTTCCGGTAGAAAATGCATGATATTCGTGTGAAATGTGGTTCTTTCACGCAGAAAATGCGCGATTTTCGGGTGGAAGGTGGTATGTTCAGGGAGAAAACGTGTGATTTTCCTTTGAAACACAGAATTTTCGGGAAAAAAAAATGCTCGGTTCTTGGACGAAATGGGGTTGTTTTGCGCAGAAAATGCGTGATTTTCGGGGGAAAGGTGGTATTTTCAGGGAGAAAATGAGTGATTTTCCTTTGAAAGGTGGTATTTTCGGGAAGAAAATGCGTGATTTTCGGGGAAAAGGTGGTATTCTCGGGGTGCAAATGAGTGATTTTGGGTGAAACGCGGTGTATTTGGGGTGGAAAGGCGCGATTTTCCGGCGAATAGTGGTATTTTCTTGAAGAAAACGCGTGATTTTCGAGAGAAAGGTGGTATTTTCGGAGAGAAAATGCGTGATTTTGGGGTGAACGGTGGCGTTTTCGTGGAGGAAACGTGTGATTTCCGTTTGAGAACGGGCATTTTTGGAGGAAAAAGTGTGATTTGGGGGTGAAATGCGGTATTTCTGAAGTGAACATACGTGATTCTCGTGTGATAAACGGTATTTTTAGGGTGAAAATGCGTGTTCTGGGGGTAAAATTTTCGAAGAGAAAATGCTTGCTTTTCGGGGCGAAAAGTGGCATTTTTGAGGTGTAAATGCGTGATTTCCGGGCAAAATATTGGTATTTTCGGGTGGAAAACGCGTGATTTTCGGGCAAAAGCGTTTTTTTCAAAGAGAATTCTCGCGGGGGGAGGACCGCGCAGGCGCGGATTTGCGATCGCACCGCGCCTGCGCGGACCTGCGCTAAGGGTATTTTTGGAGGAGAAAATGCTTGATATTCTGGTGAAATGGGGTATTTTCGAATTGAACATGCGTGATTCTCAGGCGAAAGATGGTATTTTCGTGGAGAAAACACGTGTTTTTCAATTGAAAAGCGCGATTTTCCCAAAGGAAATGCTTTTCGCGCAAAAAGCGGCATTTTTGGGGTGTAAATGCGGGATTTTCAGGAGAAAAGTGGCATTTTCGGGTACAAGATGCGTGACTTTTGGACAGAGGTGCTTTTTTACGGGGAGAAAATGCATGATTTTCGGACGAAAACTTGTATTTTCGGAGGGACAATGCGTGATTTTCGTTACAAAAGTGGTCTTTTCCGGTAGAAAATGCATGATATTCGTGTGAAATGTGGTTCTTTCACGCAGAAAATGCGCGATTTTCGGGTGGAAGGTGGTATGTTCAGGGAGAAAACGTGTGATTTTCCTTTGAAACACAGAATTTTCGGGAAAAAAAATGCGCGGTTCTTGGACGAAATGGGGTTGTTTTGCGCAGAAAATGCGTGATTTTCGGGGGAAAGGTGGTATTTTCAGGGAGAAAATGAGTGATTTTCCTTTGAAAGGTGGTATTTTCGGGAAGAAAATGCGTGATTTTCGGGAAAAGGTGGTATTCTCGGGGTGCAAATGAGTGATTTTGGGTGAAACGCGGTGTATTTGGGGTGGAAAGGCGCGATTTTCCGGCGAATAGTGGTATTTTCTTGAAGAAAACGCGTGATTTTCGAGAGAAAGGTGGTATTTTCGGAGAGAAAATGCGTGATTTTGGGGTGAACGGTGGCGTTTTCGTGGAGGAAACGTGTGATTTCCGTTTGAGAACGGGCATTTTTGGGAGGAAAAAGTGTGATTTGGGGGTGAAATGCGGTATTTCTGAAGTGAACATACGTGATTCTCGTGTGATAAACGGTATTTTAGGGTGAAAATGCGTGTTCTGGGGGTAAAATTTTCGAAGAGAAAATGCTTGCTTTTCGGGGCGAAAAGTGGCATTTTTGAGGTGTAAATGCGTGATTTCCGGGCAAAATATTGGTATTTTCGGGTGGAAAACGCGTGATTTTCGGGCAAAAGCGTTTTTTTCAAAGAGAATTCTCGCGGGGGGAGGACCGCGCAGGCGCGGATTTGCGATCGCACCGCGCCTGCGCGGACCTGCGCTAAGGGTATTTTTGGAGGAGGAAAATGCTTGATATTCTGGTGAAATGGGGTATTTTCGAATTGAACATGCGTGATTCTCAGGCGAAAGATGGTATTTTCGTGGAGAAAACACGTGTTTTTCAATTGAAAAGCGCGATTTTCCCAAAGGAAATGCTTTTCGCGCAAAAAGCGGCATTTTTGGGGTTGTAAAATGCGGGATTTTCAGGAGAAAGTGGCATTTTCGGGTACAAGATGCGTGACTTTTGGACAGAGGTGCTTTTTTTACGGGGAGAAAATGCAGTGATTTTCGGACGAAAACTAGTATTTTCGGAGGGACAATGCGTGATTTTCGTTACAAAAGTGGTATTTTCCGGTAGAAAATGCAGTGATATTCGTGTGGAAATGTGGTTCTTTCACGCAGAAAATGCGCGATTGTTCGGGTGGAAGGTGGTATGTTCAGGGAGGAGAAAACGTGTGATTTTCCTTTGAAACACAGAATTTTCGGGAAAAAAAATGCGCGGTTCTTGGACGAAATGGGGTTGTTTTGCGCAGAAAATGCGTGATTTTCGGGGGAAAGGTGGTATTTTCAGGGAGAAAATGAGTGATTTTCCTTTGAAAGGTGGTATTTTCGGGAAGAAAATGCGTGATTTTCGGGGAAAAGGTGGTATTCTCGGGGTGCAAATGAGTGATTTTGGGTGAAACGCGGTGTATTTGGGGTGGAAAGGCGCGATTTTCCGGCGAATAGTGGTATTTTCTTGAAGAAAACGCGTGATTTTCGAGAGAAAGGTGGTATTTTCGGAGAGAAAATGCGTGATTTTGGGGTGAACGGTGGCGTTTTCGTGGAGGAAACGTGTGATTTCCGTTTGAGAACGGGCATTTTTGGGAGGAAAAAGTGTGATTTGGGGGTGAAATGCGGTATTTCTGAAGTGAACATACGTGATTCTCGTGTGATAAATGGTATTTTTAGGGTGAAAATGCGTGTTCTGGGGGTAAAATTTTCGAAGAGAAAATGCTTGCTTTTTCGGGGCGAAAAGTGGCATTTTTGAGGTGTAAATGCGTGATTTCCGGCATAAATATTGGTATTTTCGGGTGGAAAACGCTGTGATTTTTCGGGCAAAAGCGTTTTTTTCAAAGAGAATTCTCGCGGGGGGAGGACCGCGCATGCGCGGACTTTGCGATCGCACCGCGCCTAGCGCGGACCTGCGCTAAGGGTATTTTTGGAGGAAAAATGCTTGATATCTGGTGAAATGGGGTATTTTCGAAGTGAACATGCGTGATTCCTCAGGCGAAAGATGGTATTTTCGTGGAGAAAACACGTGGTTTTTCAATTGAAAGCGCGATTTTCCCAAAGGAAATGCTTTTTCGCGCAAAAAGCTGGCATTTTTGGGGTGTAAATGCGGGATTTTCAGGAGAAAATTGGCATTTTCGGGTACAAGATGCGTGACTTTGGACAGAGGTGCTTTATTTTACGGGGAGAAAAGGCGTGATTTCGGACGAAAACTTGTATTTTTGGAGGACAATGCGTGATTTTCGTTACAAAAGTGGTCTTTTCGGTAGAAAATGCATGATATTCGTGTGAAATGTGGTTCTTTCACGCAGAAAATGCGCGATTTTCGGGTGGAAGGTGGTATGTTCAGGGAGGAAAATGTGTGATTTCCTTTGAAACACAGAATTTTCGGGAAAAAAAAACATGCGCGGTTCTTGGACGAAATGGGTTGTTTTGCGCAGAAAATGCGTGATTTTCGGGGGAAAGGTGGTATTTTCAGGGAGAAAATGAGTGATTTCCTTTGAAAGGTGGTATTTTCGGGAAGAAAACGCGTGATTTTCGGGGGAAAGGTGGTATTCTCGGGTGCAAATGAGTGATTTTGGGTGAAACGCGGTGTATCTGGGGTGGAAAGGCGCGATTTTCGGCGAATAGTGGTATTTTCTTGAAGAAAACGCGTGATTTTCGAGAGAAAGGTGGTATTTTTGGAGAGAAAATGCGTGATTTTGGGGTGAACAGGTGGTGTTTCGTGGAGGAAACGTGTGATTTCCGTTTGAGAACGGGCATTTTGGGAGGAAAAAGTGTGATTTGGGGTGAAATGCGGTATTTCTGAAGTGAACATACGTGATTCTCGTGTGATAAATGGTATTTTTAGGGTGAAAATGCGTGTTCTGGGGGTAAAATTTCGAAAGAGAAAATGCTTGCTTTTCGGGGCGAAAAGTGGCATTTTTGAGGGTAAAATGCGTGATTTCCGGGCAAAATATTGGTATTTTCGGGTGGAAAAACGCGTGATTTTCGGGCAAAAGCGTTTTTTTCAAAGAGAATTCTCGCGGGGGGAGGACCGCGCATGCGCGGATTTGCGATCGCACCGCGCCTGAGCGGACCTGCGCTAAGGGTATTTTTGGGGAGAAAATGCTTGATATTCTGGTGAAATGGGGTATTTTCGAAGTGAACATGCGTGATCCTCAGGCGAAAGATGGTATTTTCGTGGAGAAAACACGTGTTTTTCAATTGAAAAGCGCGATTTCCCAAAGGAAATGCTTTTCGCGCAAAAAGTGGCATTTTTGGGGTGTAAATGCGGGATTTTCAGGAGAAAAGTGGCATTTTCGGGTACAAGATGCGTGACTTTGGACAGAGGTGCTTTTTTACGGGGAGAAAAGGCGTGATTTTCGGACGAAAACTTGTATTTTCGGAGGGACAATGCGTGATTTTCGTTACAAAAGTGGTCTTTTCCGGTAGAAAATGCGTGATATTCGTGTGAAATGTGGTTCTTTCACGCAGAAAATGCGCGATTTTCGGGTGGAAGGTGGTATGTTCAGGGAGAAAATGTGTGATTTTCCTTTGAAACACAGAATTTCGGGAAAAAAAACATGCGCGTTCTTGGACGAAATGGGGTTGTTTTGCGCAGAAAATGCGTGATTTTCGGGGGAAAGGTGGTATTTTCAGGGAGAAAATGAGTGATTTTCCTTTGAAAGGTGGTATTTTCGGGAAGAAAACGCGTGATTTTCGGGGGAAAGGTGGTATTCTCGGGTGCAAATGAGTGATTTGGGTGAAACGCGGTGTATCTGGGTGGAAAGGCGCGATTTTCCGGCGAATAGTGGTATTTTCTTGAAGAAAACGCGTGATTTTCGAGAGAAAGGTGGTATTTTGAGAGAAAATGCGTGATTTTGGGTGACAGGTGGCGTTTTCGTGGAGGAAACGTGTGATTTCGTTTGAGGGGCGGGATTTGGGGAAATAAAATGTGGTGATTGGGGTGAAATGCGGTATTTCTGAAGTGAAATACGGATTCTTCGTGTGTATAAATGGTATTTAGGGTGAAAATGCGTGTTTGGGGGGGTGAAAAATTTTCGAGAGGAAAAAGCTTGCTTTTCGGGGCGAAAAAAAGTGGCATTTTTGA
>NW_024095987.1:0-62949 GCF_016699485.2 Gallus gallus
TGGCATTTTTGAGGTGTAAATGCGTGATTTCCGGGCAAAATATTGGTATTTTCGGGTGGAAAACGCGCGATTTTCGGGCAAAAGCGTTTTTTTCAAAGAGAATTCTCGCGGGGGGAGGACCCGCGCATGCGCGGATTTGCGATCGCACCGCGCCTGCGCGGACCTGCGCTAAGGGTATTTTTGGAGGAGAAAAATGCTTGATATTCTGGTGAAATGGGGTATTTTCGAAGTGAACATGCGTGATTCTCAGGCGAAAGATGGTATTTTCGTGGAGAAAACACGTGTTTTTCAATTGAAAAGCGCGATTTTCCCAAAGGAAATGCTTTTCACGCAAAAAGCGGCATTTTTGGGGTGTAAATGCGGGATTTTCAGGAGAAAAGTGGCATTTTCGGGTACAAGATGCGTGACTTTTGGACAGAGGTGCTTTTTTTACGGGGAGAAAATGCGTGATTTTCGGACGAAAACTTGTATTTTCGGAGGGACAATGCGTGATTTTCGTTACAAAAGTGGTCTTTTCCGGTAGAAAATGCATGATATTCGTGTGAAATGTGGTTCTTTCACGCAGAAAATGCGCGATTTTCGGGTGGAAGGTGGTATGTTCAGGGAGAAAACGTGTGATTTTCCTTTGAAACACAGAATTTTCGGGAAAAAAAAAATGCGCGGTTCTTGGACGAAATGGGGTTGTTTTGCGCAGAAAATGCGTGATTTTCGGGGGAAAGGTGGTATTTTCAGGGAGAAAATGAGTGACTTTCCTTTGAAAGGTGGTATTTTCGGGAAGAAAAATGCGTGATTTTCGGGGAAAAGGTGGTATTCTCGGGGTGCAAATGAGTGATTTTGGGTGAAACGCGGTGTATTTGGGGTGGAAAGGGCGCGATTTTCCGGCGAATAGTGGTATTTTCTTGAAGAAAAACGCGTGATTTTCGAGAGAAAGGTGGTATTTTCGGAGAGAAAATGCGTGATTTTGGGGTGAACGGTGGCGTTTTCGTGGAGGAAACGTGTGATTTCCGTTTGAGAACGGGCATTTTTGGGAGGAAAAAGTGTGATTTGGGGGTGAAATGCGGTATTTCTGAAGTGAACATACGTGATTCTCGTGTGATAAACAGGTATTTTTAGGGTGAAAATGCGTGTTCTGGGGGTAAAATTTTCGAAGAGAAAATGCTTGCTTTTCGGGGCGAAAAGTGGCATTTTTGAGGTGTAAATGCGTGATTTCCGGGCAAAATAATTGGTATTTTCGGGTGGAAACACGCGTGATTTTCGGGCAAAAGCGTTTTTTTCAAAGAGAATTCTCGCGGGGGGAGGACCGCGCATGCGCGGATTTGCGATCGCACCGCGCCTGCGCGGACCTGCGCTAGGGGTATTTTTGGAGGAGAAAATGCTTGATATTCTGGTGAAATGGGGTATTTTCGAAGTGAACATGCGTGATTCTCAGGCGAAAGATGGTATTTTCGAGGAGAAAACACGTGTTTTTCAATTGAAAAGCGCGATTTTCCCAAAGGAAATGCTTTTCGCGCAAAAAGCGGCATTTTTTGGGGTGTAAATGCGGGATTTTCAGGAGAAAAGTGGCATTTTCGGGTACAAGATGCGTGACTTTTGGACAGAGGTGCTTTTTTTACGGGGAGAAAATGCATGATTTTCGGACGAAAACTTGTATTTTCGGAGGGACAATGCGTGATTTTCAGTTACAAAAGTGGTATTTTCCGGTAGAAAATGCGTGATATTCGTGTGAAATGTGGTTCTTTCACGCAGAAAATGCGCGATTTTCGGGTGGAAGGTGGTATGTTCAGGGAGAAAACGTGTGATTTTCCTTTGAAACACAGAATTTTCGGGAAAAAAAAAATGCGCGGTTCTTGGACGAAATGGGGTTGTTTTGCGCAGAAAATGCGTGATTTTCGGGGGAAAGGTGGTATTTTCAGGGAGAAAATGAGTGACTTTCCTTTGAAAGGTGGTATTTTCGGGAAGAAAACGCGTGATTTTCGGGGGAAAGGTGGTATTCTCGGGGTGCAAATGAGTGATTTTGGGTGAAACGCGGTGTATTTGGGGTGGAAAGGCACGATTTTCCGGCGAATAGTGGTATTTTCTTGAAGAAAACGCGTGATTTTCGAGAGAAAGGTGGTATTTTCGGAGAGAAAATGCGTGATTTTGGGGTGAACGGTGGCGTTTTCGTGGAGGAAACGTGTGATTTCCGTTTGAGAACGGGCATTTTTGGGAGGAAAAAGTGTGATTTGGGGGTGAAATGCGGTATTTCTGAAGTGAACATACGTGATTCTCGTGTGATAAACAGTATTTTTAGGGTGAAAATGCGTGTTCTGGGGGTAAAATTTTCGAAGAGAAAATGCTTGCTTTTCGGGGCGAAAAGTGGCATTTTTGAGGTGTAAATGCGTGATTTCCGGGCAAAATAATGGTATTTTCGGGTGGAAAACACGCGATTTTCGGGCAAAAGCGTTTTTTTCAAAGAGAATTCTCACGGGGGGAGGACCGCGCATGCGCGGATTTGCGATCGCACCGCGCCTGCGCGGACCTGCGCTAGGGGTATTTTTGGAGGAGAAAATGCTTGATATTCTGGTGAAATGGGGTATTTTCGAAGTGAACATGCGTGATTCTCAGGCGAAAGATGGTATTTTCGTGGAGAAAACACGTGTTTTTCAATTGAAAAGCGCGATTTTCCCAAAGGAAATGCTTTTCACGCAAAAAAGCGGCATTTTTGGGGTGTAAATGCGGGATTTTCAGGAGAAAAGTGGCATTTTCGGGTACAAGATGCGTGACTTTTGGACAGAGGTGCTTTTTTTACGGGGAGAAAATGCGTGATTTTCGGACGAAAACTTGTATTTTCGGAGGGACAATGCGTGATTTTCGTTACAAAAGTGGTCTTTTCCGGTAGAAAATGCATGATATTCGTGTGAAATGTGGTTCTTTCACGCAGAAAATGCGCGATTTTCGGGTGGAAGGTGGTATGTTCAGGGAGAAAACGTGTGATTTTCCTTTGAAACACAGAATTTTCGGGAAAAAAAAATGCGCGGTTCTTGGACGAAATGGGGTTGTTTTGCGCAGAAAATGCGTGATTTTCGGGGGAAAGGTGGTATTTTCAGGGAGAAAATGAGTGACTTTCCTTTGAAAGGTGGTATTTTCGGGAAGAAAACGCGTGATTTTCGGGGAAAGGTGGTATTCTCGGGGTGCAAATGAGTGATTTTGGGTGAAACGCGGTGTATTTGGGGTGGAAAGGCACGATTTTCCGGCGAATAGTGGTATTTTCTTGAAGAAAACGCGTGATTTTCGAGAGAAAGGTGGTATTTTCGGAGAGAAAATGCGTGATTTTGGGGTGAACGGTGGCGTTTTCGTGGAGGAAACGTGTGATTTCCGTTTGAGAACGGGCATTTTTGGGAGGAAAAAGTGTGATTTGGGGGTGAAATGCGGTATTTCTGAAGTGAACATACGTGATTCTCGTGTGATAAACAGTATTTTTAGGGTGAAAATGCGTGTTCTGGGGGTAAAATTTTCGAAGAGAAAATGCTTGCTTTTCGGGGCGAAAAGTGGCATTTTTGAGGTGTAAATGCGTGATTTCCGGGCAAAATATTGGTATTTTCGGGTGGAAAAACGCGTGATTTTCGGGCAAAAGCGTTTTTTTTCAAAGAGAATTCTCGCGGGGGGAGGACCGCGCATGCGCGGATTTGCGATCGCACCGCGCCTGCGCGGACCTGCGCTAAGGGTATTTTTGGAGGAGAAAATGCTTGATATTCTGGTGAAATGGGGTATTTTCGAAGTGAACATGCGTGATTCTCAGGCGAAAGATGGTATTTTCGTGGAGAAAACACGTGTTTTTCAATTGAAAAGCGCGATTTTCCCAAAGGAAATGCTTTTCGCGCAAAAAGCGGCATTTTTGGGGTGTAAATGCGGGATTTTCAGGAGAAAAGTGGCATTTTCGGGTACAAGATGCGTGACTTTTGGACAGAGGTGCTTTTTTTACGGGGAGAAAATGCGTGATTTTCGGACGAAAACTTGTATTTTCGGAGGGACAATGCGTGATTTTCGTTACAAAAGTGGTCTTTTCCGGTAGAAAATGCATGATATTCGTGTGAAATGTGGTTCTTTCACGCAGAAAATGCGCGATTTTCGGGTGGAAGGTGGTATGTTCAGGGAGAAAACGTGTGATTTTCCTTTGAAACACAGAATTTTCGGGAAAAAAAAATGCGCGGTTCTTGGACGAAATGGGGTTGTTTTGCGCAGAAAATGCGTGATTTTCGGGGGAAAGGTGGTATTTTCAGGGAGAAAATGAGTGACTTTCCTTTGAAAGGTGGTATTTTCGGGAAGAAAATGCGTGATTTTCGGGGAAAAGGTGGTATTCTCGGGGTGCAAATGAGTGATTTTGGGTGAAACGCGGTGTATTTGGGGTGGAAAGGCGCGATTTTCCGGCGAATAGTGGTATTTTCTTGAAGAAAACGCGTGATTTTCGAGGAGAAAGGTGGTATTTTCGGAGAGAAAATGCGTGATTTTGGGGTGAAAGGTGGCAGTTTTCGTGGAGGAAACGTGTGATTTCCGTTTGAGAACGGGCATTTTTGGGAGGAAAAAGTGTGATTTGGGGGTGAAATGCGGTATTTCTGAAGTGAACATACGTGATTCTCGTGTGATAAACGGTATTTTTAGGGTGAAAATGCGTGTTCTGGGGGTAAAATTTTCGAAGAGAAAATGCTTGCTTTTCGGGGCGAAAAGTGGCATTTTTGAGGTGTAAATGCGTGATTTCCGGGCAAAATATTGGTATTTTCGGGTGGAAAACACGCGTGATTTTCGGGCAAAAGCGTTTTTTTCAAAGAGAATTCTCGCGGGGGGAGGACCGCGCATGCGCGGATTTGCGATCGCACCGCGCCTGCGCGGACCTGCGCTAAGGGTATTTTTGGAGGAGAAAATGCTTGATATTCTGGTGAAATGGGGTATTTTCGAAGTGAACATGCGTGATTCTCAGGCGAAAGATGGTATTTTCGTGGAGAAAACACGTGTTTTTCAATTGAAAAGCGCGATTTTCCCAAAGGAAATGCTTTTCAGCGCAAAAAGCGGCATTTTTGGGGTGTAAATGCGGGATTTTCAGGAGAAAAGTGGCATTTTCGGGTACAAGATGCGTGACTTTTGGACAGAGGTGCTTTTTTTACGGGGAGAAAATGCGTGATTTTCGGACGAAAACTTGTATTTTCGGAGGGACAATGCGTGATTTTCGTTACAAAAGTGGTCTTTTCCGGTAGAAAATGCATGATATTCGTGTGAAATGTGGTTCTTTCACGCAGAAAATGCGCGATTTTCGGGTGGAAGGTGGTATGTTCAGGGAGAAAACGTGTGATTTTCCTTTGAAACACAGAATTTTCGGGAAAAAAAAATGCTCGGTTCTTGGACGAAATGGGGTTGTTTTGCGCAGAAAATGCGTGATTTTCGGGGGAAAGGTGGTATTTTCAGGGAGAAAATGAGTGATTTTCCTTTGAAAGGTGGTATTTTCGGGAAGAAAATGCGTGATTTTCGGGGAAAGGTGGTATTCTCGGGGTGCAAATGAGTGATTTTGGGTGAAACGCGGTGTATTTGGGGTGGAAAGGCACGATTTTCCGGCGAATAGTGGTATTTTCTTGAAGAAAACGCGTGATTTTCGAGAGAAAGGTGGTATTTTTCGGAGAGAAAATGCGTGATTTTGGGGTGAAAGGTGGCAGTTTTCGTGGAGGAAACGTGTGATTTCCGTTTGAGAACGGGCATTTTTGGGAGGAAAAAGTGTGATTTGGGGGTGAAATGCGGTATTTCTGAAGTGAACATACGTGATTCTCGTGTGATAAACGGTATTTTTAGGGTGAAAATGCGTGTTCTGGGGGTAAAATTTTCGAAGAGAAAATGCTTGCTTTTCGGGGCGAAAAGTGGCATTTTTGAGGTGTAAATGCGTGATTTCCGGGCAAAATATTGGTATTTTCGGGTGGAAAACGCGTGATTTTCGGGCAAAAGCGTTTTTTTCAAAGAGAATTCTCGCGGGGGGAGGACCGCGCATGCGCGGATTTGCGATCGCACCGCGCCTGCGCGGACCTGCGCTAAGGGTATTTTTGGAGGAGAAAATGCTTGATATTCTGGTGAAATGGGGTATTTTCGAAGTGAACATGCGTGATTCTCAGGCGAAAGATGGTATTTTCGTGGAGAAAACACGTGTTTTTCAATTGAAAAGCGCGATTTTCCCAAAGGAAATGCTTTTCGCGCAAAAAGCGGCATTTTTGGGGTGTAAATGCGGGATTTTCAGGAGAAAAGTGGCATTTTCGGGTACAAGATGCGTGACTTTTGGACAGAGGTGCTTTTTTTACGGGGAGAAAATGCGTGATTTTCGGACGAAAACTTGTATTTTCGGAGGGACAATGCGTGATTTTCGTTACAAAAGTGGTATTTTCCGGTAGAAAATGCATGATATTCGTGTGAAATGTGGTTCTTTCACGCAGAAAATGCGCGATTTTCGGGTGGAAGGTGGTATGTTCAGGGAGAAAACGTGTGATTTTCCTTTGAAACACAGAATTTTCGGGAAAAAAAAATGCGCGGTTCTTGGACGAAATGGGGTTGTTTTGCGCAGAAAATGCGTGATTTTCGGGGGAAAGGTGGTATTTTCAGGGAGAAAATGAGTGACTTTCCTTTGAAAGGTGGTATTTTCGGGAAGAAAACGCGTGATTTTCGGGGAAAAGGTGGTATTCTCGGGGTGCAAATGAGTGATTTTGGGTGAAACGCGGTGTATTTGGGGTGGAAAGGCACGATTTTCCGGCGAATAGTGGTATTTTCTTGAAGAAAACGCGTGATTTTCGAGGGAAAGGTGGTATTTTCGGAGAGAAAATGCGTGATTTTGGGGTGAACGGTGGCGTTTTCGTGGAGGAAACGTGTGATTTCCGTTTGAGAACGGGCATTTTTGGGAGGAAAAAGTGTGATTTGGGGGTGAAATGCGGTATTTCTGAAGTGAACATACGTGATTCTCGTGTGATAAACAGTATTTTTAGGGTGAAAATGCGTGTTCTGGGGGTAAAATTTTCGAAGAGAAAATGCTTGCTTTTCGGGGCGAAAAGTGGCATTTTTGAGGTGTAAATGCGTGATTTCCGGGCAAAATAATGGTATTTTCGGGTGGAAAACACGCGGATTTTCGGGCAAAAGCGTTTTTTTCAAAGAGAATTCTCACGGGGGGAGGACCGCGCATGCGCGGATTTGCGATCGCACCGCGCCTGCGCGGACCTGCGCTAGGGGTATTTTTGGAGGAGAAAATGCTTGATATTCTGGTGAAATGGGGTATTTTCGAAGTGAACATGCGTGATTCTCAGGCGAAAGATGGTATTTTCGAGGAGAAAACACGTGTTTTTCAATTGAAAAGCGCGATTTTCCCAAAGGAAATGCTTTTCGCGCAAAAAGCGGCATTTTTGGGGTGTAAATGCGGGATTTTCAGGAGAAAAGTGGCATTTTCGGGTACAAGATGCGTGACTTTTGGACAGAGGTGCTTTTTTTACGGGGAGAAAATGCATGATTTTCGGACGAAAACTTGTATTTTCGGCGGGACAATGCGTGATTTTCATTACAAAAGTGGTATTTTCCGGTAGAAAATGCGTGATATTCGTGTGAAATGTGGTTCTTTCACGCAGAAAATGCGCGATTTTCGGGTGGAAGGTGGTATGTTCAGGGAGAAAACGTGTGATTTTCCTTTGAAACACAGAATTTTCGGGAAAAAAAAATGCGCGGTTCTTGGACGAAATGGGGTTGTTTTGTGCAGAAAATGCGTGATTTTTGGGGGAAAGGTGGTATTTTCAGGGAGAAAATGAGTGACTTTCCTTTGAAAGGTGGTATTTTCGGGAAGAAAACGCGTGATTTTCGGGGGAAAGGTGGTATTCTCGGGGTGCAAATGAGTGATTTTGGGTGAAACGCGGTGTATTTGGGGTGGAAAGGGGCGATTTTCCGGCGAATAGTGGTATTTTCTTGAAGAAAACGCGTGATTTTCGAGGGAAAGGTGGTATTTTTGGAGAGAAAATGCGTGATTTTGGGGTGAAAGGTGGCATTTTCGTGGAGGAAACGTGTGATTTCCGTTTGAGAACGGGCATTTTTGGGAGGAAAAAGTGTGATTTGGGGGTGAAATGCGGTATTTCTGAAGTGAACATACGTGATTCTCGTGTGATAAATGGTATTTTTAGGGTGAAAATGCGTGTTCTGGGGGTAAAATTTTCGAAGAGAAAATGCTTGCTTTTCGGGGCGAAAAGTGGCATTTTTGAGGTGTAAATGCGTGATTTCCGGGCAAAATAATGGTATTTTCGGGTGGAAAACACGCGATTTTCGGGCAAAAGCGTTTTTTTCAAAGAGAATTCTCACGGGGGGAGGACCGCGCATGCGCGGATTTGCGATCGCACCGCGCCTGCGCGGACCTGCGCTAGGGTATTTTTGGAGGAGAAAATGCTTGATATTCTGGTGAAATGGGGTATTTTCGAAGTGAACATGCGTGATTCTCAGGCGAAAGATGGTATTTTCGAGGAGAAAACACGTGTTTTTCAATTGAAAAGCGCGATTTTCCCAAAGGAAATGCTTTTCGCGCAAAAAGTGGCATTTTTGGGGTGTAAATGCGGGATTTTCAGGAGAAAAGTGGCATTTTCGGGTACAAGATGCGTGACTTTTGGACAGAGGTGCTTTTTTTACGGGGAGAAAAGGCGTGATTTTCGGACGAAAACTTGTATTTTCGGCGGGACAATGCGTGATTTTCATTACAAAAGTGGTATTTTCCGGTAGAAAATGCGTGATATTCGTGTGAAATGTGGTTCTTTCACGCAGAAAATGCGCGATTTTCGGGTGGAAGGTGGTATGTTCAGGGAGAAAACGTGTGATTTTCCTTTGAAACACAGAATTTTCGGGAAAAAAAAATGCGCGGTTCTTGGACGAAATGGGGTTGTTTTGTGCAGAAAATGCGTGATTTTTGGGGGAAAGGTGGTATTTTCAGGGAGAAAATGAGTGACTTTCCTTTGAAAGGTGGTATTTTCGGGAAGAAAACGCGTGATTTTCGGGGGAAAGGTGGTATTCTCGGGGTGCAAATGAGTGATTTTGGGTGAAACGCGGTGTATTTGGGGTGGAAAGGGGCGATTTTCCGGCGAATAGTGGTATTTTCTTGAAGAAAACGCGTGATTTTCGAGGGAAAGGTGGTATTTTTGGAGAGAAAATGCGTGATTTTGGGGTGAAAGGTGGCATTTTCGTGGAGGAAACGTGTGATTTCCGTTTGAGAACGGGCATTTTTGGGAGGAAAAAGTGTGATTTGGGGGTGAAATGCGGTATTTCTGAAATGAACATACGTGATTCTCGTGTGATAAATGGTATTTTTAGGGTGAAAATGCGTGTTCTGGGGGTAAAATTTTCGAAGGGAAAATGCTTGCTTTTCGGGGCGAAAAGTGGCATTTTTGAGGTGTAAATGCGTGATTTCCGGGCAAAATATTGGTATTTTCGGGTGGAAAACGCGCGATTTTCGGGCAAAAGCGTTTTTTTCAAAGAGAATTCTCGCGGGGGGAGGACCGCGCATGCGCGGATTTGCGATCGCACCGCGCCTGCGCGGACCTGCGCTAAGGGTATTTTTGGAGGAGAAAATGCTTGATATTCTGGTGAAATGGGGTATTTTTGAAGTGAACATGCGTGATTCTCAGGCGAAAGATGGTATTTTCGTGGAGAAAACACGTGTTTTTCAATTGAAAAGCGCGATTTTCCCAAAGGAAATGCTTTTCACGCAAAAAGCGGCATTTTTGGGGTGTAAATGCGGGATTTTCAGGAGAAAAGTGGCATTTTCGGGTACAAGATGCGTGACTTTTGGACAGAGGTGCTTTTTTTACGGGGAGAAAAGGCGTGATTTTTGGACGAAAACTTGTATTTTCGGAGGGACAATGCGTGATTTTCGTTACAAAAGTGGTCTTTTCCGGTAGAAAATGCATGATATTCGTGTGAAATGTGGTTCTTTCACGCAGAAAATGCGCGATTTTCGGGTGGAAGGTGGTATGTTCAGGGAGAAAACGTGTGATTTTCCTTTGAAAGGTGGTATTTTCGGGAAGAAAACGCGTGATTTTCGGGGGAAAGGTGGTATTCTCGGGGTGCAAATGAGTGATTTTGGGTGAAACGCGGTGTATTTGGGGTGGAAAGGGGCGATTTTCCGGCGAATAGTGGTATTTTCTTGAAGAAAACGCGTGATTTTCGAGGGAAAGGTGGTATTTTTGGAGAGAAAATGCGTGATTTTGGGGTGAAAGGTGGCATTTTCGTGGAGGAAACGTGTGATTTCCGTTTGAGAACGGGCATTTTTGGGAGGAAAAAGTGTGATTTGGGGGTGAAATGCGGTATTTCTGAAATGAACATACGTGATTCTCGTGTGATAAATGGTATTTTTAGGGTGAAAATGCGTGTTCTGGGGGTAAAATTTTCGAAGAGAAAATGTTTGCTTTTCGGGGCGAAAAGTGGCATTTTTGAGGTGTAAATGCGTGATTTCCGGGCAAAATAATGGTATTTTCGGGTGGAAAACACGCGATTTTCGGGCAAAAGCGTTTTTTTCAAAGAGAATTCTCGCGGGGGGAGGACCGCGCATGCGCGGATTTGCGATCGCACCGCGCCTGCGCGGACCTGCGCTAGGGGTATTTTTGGAGGAGAAAATGCTTGATATTCTGGTGAAATGGGGTATTTTCGAAGTGAACATGCGTGATTCTCAGGCGAAAGATGGTATTTTCGTGGAGAAAACACGTGTTTTTCAATTGAAAAGCGCGATTTTCCCAAAGGAAATGCTTTTCGCGCAAAAAGCGGCATTTTTGGGGTGTAAATGCGGGATTTTCAGGAGAAAAGTGGCATTTTCGGGTACAAGATGCGTGACTTTTGGACAGAGGTGCTTTTTTTACGGGGAGAAAATGCATGATTTTCGGACGAAAACTTGTATTTTCGGAGGGACAATGCGTGATTTTCGTTACAAAAGTGGTATTTTCCGGTAGAAAATGCGTGATATTCGTGTGAAATGTGGTTCTTTCACGCAGAAAATGTGCGATTTTCGGGTGGAAGGTGGTATGTTCTGGGAGAAAACGTGTGATTTTCCTTGGAAACACAGAATTTTCGGGAAAAAAAAATGCGCGGTTCTTGGACGAAATGGGGTTGTTTTGCGCAGAAAATGCGTGATTTTTGGGGGAAAGGTGGTATTTTCAGGGAGAAAATGAGTGACTTTCCTTTGAAAGGTGGTATTTTCGGGAAGAAAACGCGTGATTTTCGGGGGAAAGGTGGTATTCTCGGGGTGCAAATGAGTGATTTTGGGTGAAACGCGGTGTATTTGGGGTGGAAAGGGGCGATTTTCCGGCGAATAGTGGTATTTTCTTGAAGAAAACGCGTGATTTTCGAGAGAAAGGTGGTATTTTCGGAGAGAAAATGCGTGATTTTGGGGTGAACGGTGGCGTTTTCGTGGAGGAAACGTGTGATTTCCGTTTGAGAACGGGCATTTTTGGGAGGAAAAAGTGTGATTTGGGGGTGAAATGCGGTATTTCTGAAGTGAACATACGTGATTCTCGTGTGATAAATGGTATTTTTAGGGTGAAAATGCGTGTTCTGGGGGTAAAATTTTCGAAGAGAAAATGTTTGCTTTTCGGGGCGAAAAGTGGCATTTTTGAGGTGTAAATGCGTGATTTCCGGGCAAAATAATGGTATTTTCGGGTGGAAAACACGCGATTTTCGGGCAAAAGCGTTTTTTTCAAAGAGAATTCTCGCGGGGGGAGGACCGCGCATGCGCGGATTTGCGATCGCACCGCGCCTGCGCGGACCTGCGCTAGGGGTATTTTTGGAGGAGAAAATGCTTGATATTCTGGTGAAATGGGGTATTTTCGAAGTGAACATGCGTGATTCTCAGGCGAAAGATGGTATTTTCGTGGAGAAAACACGTGTTTTTCAATTGAAAAGCGCGATTTTCCCAAAGGAAATGCTTTTCGCGCAAAAAGCGGCATTTTTGGGGTGTAAATGCGGGATTTTCAGGAGAAAAGTGGCATTTTCGGGTACAAGATGCGTGACTTTTGGACAGAGGTGCTTTTTTTACGGGGAGAAAAGGCGTGATTTTCGGACGAAAACTTGTATTTTCGGCGGGACAATGCGTGATTTTCATTACAAAAGTGGTATTTTCCGGTAGAAAATGCGTGATATTCGTGTGAAATGTGGTTCTTTCACGCAGAAAATGCGCGATTTTCGGGTGGAAGGTGGTATGTTCAGGGAGAAAACGTGTGATTTTCCTTTGAAACACAGAATTTTCGGGAAAAAAAAATGCGCGGTTCTTGGACGAAATGGGGTTGTTTTGTGCAGAAAATGCGTGATTTTTGGGGGAAAGGTGGTATTTTCAGGGAGAAAATGAGTGACTTTCCTTTGAAAGGTGGTATTTTCGGGAAGAAAACGCGTGATTTTCGGGGGAAAGGTGGTATTCTCGGGGTGCAAATGAGTGATTTTGGGTGAAACGCGGTGTATTTGGGGTGGAAAGGGGCGATTTTCCGGCGAATAGTGGTATTTTCTTGAAGAAAACGCGTGATTTTCGAGGGAAAGGTGGTATTTTTGGAGAGAAAATGCGTGATTTTGGGGTGAAAGGTGGCATTTTCGTGGAGGAAACGTGTGATTTCCGTTTGAGAACGGGCATTTTTGGGAGGAAAAAGTGTGATTTGGGGGTGAAATGCGGTATTTCTGAAATGAACATACGTGATTCTCGTGTGATAAATGGTATTTTTAGGGTGAAAATGCGTGTTCTGGGGGTAAAATTTTCGAAGGGAAAATGCTTGCTTTTCGGGGCGAAAAGTGGCATTTTTGAGGTGTAAATGCGTGATTTCCGGGCAAAATATTGGTATTTTCGGGTGGAAAACGCGCGATTTTCGGGCAAAAGCGTTTTTTTCAAAGAGAATTCTCGCGGGGGGAGGACCGCGCATGCGCGGATTTGCGATCGCACCGCGCCTGCGCGGACCTGCGCTAAGGGTATTTTTGGAGGAGAAAATGCTTGATATTCTGGTGAAATGGGGTATTTTTGAAGTGAACATGCGTGATTCTCAGGCGAAAGATGGTATTTTCGTGGAGAAAACACGTGTTTTTCAATTGAAAAGCGCGATTTTCCCAAAGGAAATGCTTTTCACGCAAAAAGCGGCATTTTTGGGGTGTAAATGCGGGATTTTCAGGAGAAAAGTGGCATTTTCGGGTACAAGATGCGTGACTTTTGGACAGAGGTGCTTTTTTTACGGGGAGAAAAGGCGTGATTTTTGGACGAAAACTTGTATTTTCGGAGGGACAATGCGTGATTTTCGTTACAAAAGTGGTCTTTTCCGGTAGAAAATGCATGATATTCGTGTGAAATGTGGTTCTTTCACGCAGAAAATGCGCGATTTTCGGGTGGAAGGTGGTATGTTCAGGGAGAAAACGTGTGATTTTCCTTTGAAAGGTGGTATTTTCGGGAAGAAAACGCGTGATTTTCGGGGGAAAGGTGGTATTCTCGGGGTGCAAATGAGTGATTTTGGGTGAAACGCGGTGTATTTGGGGTGGAAAGGGGCGATTTTCCGGCGAATAGTGGTATTTTCTTGAAGAAAACGCGTGATTTTCGAGGGAAAGGTGGTATTTTTGGAGAGAAAATGCGTGATTTTGGGGTGAACGGTGGCGTTTTCGTGGAGGAAACGTGTGATTTCCGTTTGAGAACGGGCATTTTTGGGAGGAAAAAGTGTGATTTGGGGGTGAAATGCGGTATTTCTGAAGTGAACATACGTGATTCTCGTGTGATAAATGGTATTTTTAGGGTGAAAATGCGTGTTCTGGGGGTAAAATTTTCGAAGAGAAAATGTTTGCTTTTCGGGGCGAAAAGTGGCATTTTTGAGGTGTAAATGCGTGATTTCCGGGCAAAATAATGGTATTTTCGGGTGGAAAACACGCGATTTTCGGGCAAAAGCGTTTTTTTCAAAGAGAATTCTCGCGGGGGGAGGACCGCGCATGCGCGGATTTGCGATCGCACCGCGCCTGCGCGGACCTGCGCTAGGGGTATTTTTGGAGGAGAAAATGCTTGATATTCTGGTGAAATGGGGTATTTTCGAAGTGAACATGCGTGATTCTCAGGCGAAAGATGGTATTTTCGTGGAGAAAACACGTGTTTTTCAATTGAAAAGCGCGATTTTCCCAAAGGAAATGCTTTTCGCGCAAAAAGCGGCATTTTTGGGGTGTAAATGCGGGATTTTCAGGAGAAAAGTGGCATTTTCGGGTACAAGATGCGTGACTTTTGGACAGAGGTGCTTTTTTTACGGGGAGAAAATGCATGATTTTCGGACGAAAACTTGTATTTTCGGAGGGACAATGCGTGATTTTCATTACAAAAGTGGTATTTTCCGGTAGAAAATGCGTGATATTCGTGTGAAATGTGGTTCTTTCACGCAGAAAATGCGCGATTTTCGGGTGGAAGGTGGTATGTTCTGGGAGAAAACGTGTGATTTTCCTTGGAAACACAGAATTTTCGGGAAAAAAAAATGCGCGGTTCTTGGACGAAATGGGGTTGTTTTGCGCAGAAAATGCGTGATTTTTGGGGGAAAGGTGGTATTTTCAGGGAGAAAATGAGTGACTTTCCTTTGAAAGGTGGTATTTTCGGGAAGAAAACGCGTGATTTTCGGGGGAAAGGTGGTATTCTCGGGGTGCAAATGAGTGATTTTGGGTGAAACGCGGTGTATTTGGGGTGGAAAGGCACGATTTTCCGGCGAATAGTGGTATTTTCTTGAAGAAAACGCGTGATTTTCGAGAGAAAGGTGGTATTTTCGGAGAGAAAATGCGTGATTTTGGGGTGAACGGTGGCGTTTTCGTGGAGGAAACGTGTGATTTCCGTTTGAGAACGGGCATTTTTGGGAGGAAAAAGTGTGATTTGGGGGTGAAATGCGGTATTTCTGAAATGAACATACGTGATTCTCGTGTGATAAATGGTATTTTTAGGGTGAAAATGCGTGTTCTGGGGGTAAAATTTTCGAAGGGAAAATGCTTGCTTTTCGGGGCGAAAAGTGGCATTTTTGAGGTGTAAATGCGTGATTTCCGGGCAAAATATTGGTATTTTCGGGTGGAAAACGCGCGATTTTCGGGCAAAAGCGTTTTTTTCAAAGAGAATTCTCGCGGGGGGAGGACCGCGCATGCGCGGATTTGCGATCGCACCGCGCCTGCGCGGACCTGCGCTAAGGGTATTTTTGGAGGAGAAAATGCTTGATATTCTGGTGAAATGGGGTATTTTTGAAGTGAACATGCGTGATTCTCAGGCGAAAGATGGTATTTTCGTGGAGAAAACACGTGTTTTTCAATTGAAAAGCGCGATTTTCCCAAAGGAAATGCTTTTCACGCAAAAAGCGGCATTTTTGGGGTGTAAATGCGGGATTTTCAGGAGAAAAGTGGCATTTTCGGGTACAAGATGCGTGACTTTTGGACAGAGGTGCTTTTTTTACGGGGAGAAAATGCGTGATTTTCGGACGAAAACTTGTATTTTCGGAGGGACAATGCGTGATTTTCGTTACAAAAGTGGTCTTTTCCGGTAGAAAATGCATGATATTCGTGTGAAATGTGGTTCTTTCACGCAGAAAATGCGCGATTTTCGGGTGGAAGGTGGTATGTTCAGGGAGAAAACGTGTGATTTTCCTTTGAAACACAGAATTTTCGGGAAAAAAAAATGCGCGGTTCTTGGACGAAATGGGGTTGTTTTGCGCAGAAAATGCGTGATTTTCGGGGGAAAGGTGGTATTTTCAGGGAGAAAATGAGTGACTTTCCTTTGAAAGGTGGTATTTTCGGGAAGAAAACGCGTGATTTTCGGGGGAAAGGTGGTATTCTCGGGGTGCAAATGAGTGATTTTGGGTGAAACGCGGTGTATTTGGGGTGGAAAGGGGCGATTTTCCGGCGAATAGTGGTATTTTCTTGAAGAAAACGCGTGATTTTCGAGGGAAAGGTGGTATTTTTGGAGAGAAAATGCGTGATTTTGGGGTGAAAGGTGGCATTTTCGTGGAGGAAACGTGTGATTTCCGTTTGAGAACGGGCATTTTTGGGAGGAAAAAGTGTGATTTGGGGGTGAAATGCGGTATTTCTGAAGTGAACATACGTGATTCTCGTGTGATAAATGGTATTTTTAGGGTGAAAATGCGTGTTCTGGGGGGTAAAATTTTCGAAGAGAAAATGCTTGCTTTTCGGGGCGAAAAGTGGCATTTTTGAGGTGTAAATGCGTGATTTCCGGGCAAAATAATGGTATTTTCGGGTGGAAAACACGCGATTTTCGGGCAAAAGCGTTTTTTTCAAAGAGAATTCTCGCGGGGGGAGGACCGCGCATGCGCGGATTTGCGATCGCACCGCGCCTGTGCGGACCTGCGCTAGGGGTATTTTTGGAGGAGAAAATGCTTGATATTCTGGTGAAATGGGGTATTTTCGAAGTGAACATGCGTGATTCTCAGGCGAAAGATGGTATTTTCGTGGAGAAAACACGTGTTTTTCAATTGAAAAGCGCGATTTTCCCAAAGGAAATGCTTTTCGCGCAAAAAGCGGCATTTTTGGGGTGTAAATGCGGGATTTTCAGGAGAAAAGTGGCATTTTCGGGTACAAGATGCGTGACTTTTGGACAGAGGTGCTTTTTTTACGGGGAGAAAATGCATGATTTTCGGACGAAAACTTGTATTTTCGGAGGGACAATGCGTGATTTTCATTACAAAAGTGGTATTTTCCGGTAGAAAATGCGTGATATTCGTGTGAAATGTGGTTCTTTCACGCAGAAAATGCGCGATTTTCGGGTGGAAGGTGGTATGTTCAGGGAGAAAACGTGTGATTTTCCTTTGAAACACAGAATTTTCGGGAAAAAAAAATGCTCGGTTCTTGGACGAAATGGGGTTGTTTTGCGCAGAAAATGCGTGATTTTCGGGGGAAAGGTGGTATTTTCAGGGAGAAAATGAGTGACTTTCCTTTGAAAGGTGGTATTTTCGGGAAGAAAACGCGTGATTTTCGGGGGAAAGGTGGTATTCTCGGGGTGCAAATGAGTGATTTTGGGTGAAACGCGGTGTATTTGGGGTGGAAAGGCACGATTTTCCGGCGAATAGTGGTATTTTCTTGAAGAAAACGCGTGATTTTCGAGAGAAAGGTGGTATTTTCGGAGAGAAAATGCGTGATTTTGGGGTGAACGGTGGCGTTTTCGTGGAGGAAACGTGTGATTTCCGTTTGAGAACGGGCATTTTTGGGAGGAAAAAGTGTGATTTGGGGGTGAAATGCGGTATTTCTGAAATGAACATACGTGATTCTCGTGTGATAAATGGTATTTTTAGGGTGAAAATGCGTGTTCTGGGGGTAAAATTTTCGAAGGGAAAATGCTTGCTTTTCGGGGCGAAAAGTGGCATTTTTGAGGTGTAAATGCGTGATTTCCGGGCAAAATATTGGTATTTTCGGGTGGAAAACGCGTGATTTTCGGGCAAAAGCGTTTTTTTTCAAAGAGAATTCTCGCGGGGGGAGGACCGCGCAGGCGCGGATTTGCGATCGCACCGCGCCTGCGCGGACCTGCGCTAAGGGTATTTTTGGAGGAGAAAATGCTTGATATTCTGGTGAAATGGGGTATTTTCGAAGTGAACATGCGTGATTCTCAGGCGAAAGATGGTATTTTCGTGGAGAAAACACGTGTTTTTCAATTGAAAAGCGCGATTTTCCCAAAGGAAATGCTTTTCACGCAAAAAGCGGCATTTTTGGGGTGTAAATGCGGGATTTTCAGGAGAAAAGTGGCATTTTCGGGTACAAGATGCGTGACTTTTGGACAGAGGTGCTTTTTTTACGGGGAGAAAATGCGTGATTTTCGGACGAAAACTTGTATTTTCGGAGGGACAATGCGTGATTTTCGTTACAAAAGTGGTCTTTTCCGGTAGAAAATGCATGATATTCGTGTGAAATGTGGTTCTTTCACGCAGAAAATGCGCGATTTTCGGGTGGAAGGTGGTATGTTCAGGGAGAAAACGTGTGATTTTCCTTTGAAACACAGAATTTTCGGGAAAAAAAAATGCGCGGTTCTTGGACGAAATGGGGTTGTTTTGCGCAGAAAATGCGTGATTTTCGGGGGAAAGGTGGTATTTTCAGGGAGAAAATGAGTGACTTTCCTTTGAAAGGTGGTATTTTCGGGAAGAAAACGCGTGATTTTCGGGGGAAAGGTGGTATTCTCGGGGTGCAAATGAGTGATTTTGGGTGAAACGCGGTGTATTTGGGGTGGAAAGGCACGATTTTCCGGCGAATAGTGGTATTTTCTTGAAGAAAACGCGTGATTTTCGAGGGAAAGATGGTATTTTTGGAGAGAAAATGCGTGATTTTGGGGTGAAAGGTGGCATTTTCGTGGAGGAAACGTGTGATTTCCGTTTGAGAACGGGCATTTTTGGGAGGAAAAAGTGTGATTTGGGGGTGAAATGCGGTATTTCTGAAATGAACATACGTGATTCTCGTGTGATAAATGGTATTTTTAGGGTGAAAATGCGTGTTCTGGGGGTAAAATTTTCGAAGGGAAAATGCTTGCTTTTCGGGGCGAAAAGTGGCATTTTTGAGGTGTAAATGCGTGATTTCCGGGCAAAATATTGGTATTTTCGGGTGGAAAACGCGCGATTTTCGGGCAAAAGCGTTTTTTTCAAAGAGAATTCTCGCGGGGGGAGGACCGCGCAGGCGCGGATTTGCGATCGCACCGCGCCTGCGCGGACCTGCGCTAAGGGTATTTTTGGAGGAGAAAATGCTTGATATTCTGGTGAAATGGGGTATTTTCGAAGTGAACATGCGTGATTCTCAGGCGAAAGATGGTATTTTCGTGGAGAAAACACGTGTTTTTCAATTGAAAAGCGCGATTTTCCCAAAGGAAATGCTTTTCACGCAAAAAGCGGCATTTTTGGGGTGTAAATGCGGGATTTTCAGGAGAAAAGTGGCATTTTCGGGTACAAGATGCGTGACTTTTGGACAGAGGTGCTTTTTTTACGGGGAGAAAAGGCGTGATTTTTGGACGAAAACTTGTATTTTCGGAGGGACAATGCGTGATTTTCGTTACAAAAGTGGTCTTTTCCGCTAGAAAATGCATGATATTCGTGTGAAATGTGGTTCTTTCACGCAGAAAATGCGCGATTTTCGGGTGGAAGGTGGTATGTTCAGGGAGAAAACGTGTGATTTTCCTTTGAAAGGTGGTATTTTCGGGAAGAAAACGCGTGATTTTCGGGGGAAAGGTGGTATTCTCGGGGTGCAAATGAGTGATTTTGGGTGAAACGCGGTGTATTTGGGGTGGAAAGGGGCGATTTTCCGGCGAATAGTGGTATTTTCTTGAAGAAAACGCGTGATTTTCGAGGGAAAGGTGGTATTTTTGGAGAGAAAATGCGTGATTTTGGGGTGAAAGGTGGCATTTTCGTGGAGGAAACGTGTGATTTCCGTTTGAGAACGGGCATTTTTGGGAGGAAAAAGTGTGATTTGGGGGTGAAATGCGGTATTTCTGAAGTGAACATACGTGATTCTCGTGTGATAAATGGTATTTTTAGGGTGAAAATGCGTGTTCTGGGGGTAAAATTTTCGAAGGGAAAATGCTTGCTTTTCGGGGCGAAAAGTGGCATTTTTGAGGTGTAAATGCGTGATTTCCGGGCAAAATATTGGTATTTTCGGGTGGAAAACGCGCGATTTTCGGGCAAAAGCGTTTTTTTCAAAGAGAATTCTCGCGGGGGGAGGACCGCGCATGCGCGGATTTGCGATCGCACCGCGCCTGCGCGGACCTGCGCTAAGGGTATTTTTGGAGGAGAAAATGCTTGATATTCTGGTGAAATGGGGTATTTTCGAAGTGAACATGCGTGATTCTCAGGCGAAAGATGGTATTTTCGTGGAGAAAACACGTGTTTTTCAATTGAAAAGTGCGATTTTCCCAAAGGAAATGCTTTTCACGCAAAAAGCGGCATTTTTGGGGTGTAAATGCGGGATTTTCAGGAGAAAAGTGGCATTTTCGGGTACAAGATGCGTGACTTTTGGACAGAGGTGCTTTTTTAAGGGGAGAAAAGGCGTGATTTTCGGACGAAAACTTGTATTTTCGGAGGGACAATGCGTGATTTTCGTTACAAAAGTGGTCTTTTCCGGTAGAAAATGCATGATATTCGTGTGAAATGTGGTTCTTTCACGCAGAAAATGCGCGATTTTCGGGTGGAAGGAGGTATGTTCAGGGAGAAAACGTGTGATTTTCCTTTGAAACACAGAATTTTCGGGAAAAAAAAATGCGCGGTTCTTGGACGAAATGGGGTTGTTTTGCGCAGAAAATGCGTGATTTTCGGGGGAAAGGTGGTATTTTCAGGGAGAAAATGAGTGACTTTCCTTTGAAAGGTGGTATTTTCGGGAAGAAAACGCGTGATTTTCGGGGGAAAGGTGGTATTCTCGGGGTGCAAATGAGTGATTTTGGGTGAAACGCGGTGTATTTGGGGTGGAAAGGGGCGATTTTCCGGCGAATAGTGGTATTTTCTTGAAGAAAACGCGTGATTTTCGAGGGAAAGGTGGTATTTTTGGAGAGAAAATGCGTGATTTTGGGGTGAAAGGTGGCATTTTCGTGGAGGAAACGTGTGATTTCCGTTTGAGAACGGGCATTTTTGGGAGGAAAAAGTGTGATTTGGGGGTGAAATGCGGTATTTCTGAAATGAACATACGTGATTCTCGTGTGATAAATGGTATTTTTAGGGTGAAAATGCGTGTTCTGGGGGTAAAATTTTCGAAGGGAAAATGCTTGCTTTTCGGGGCGAAAAGTGGCATTTTTGAGGTGTAAATGCGTGATTTCCGGGCAAAATATTGGTATTTTCGGGTGGAAAACGCGCGATTTTCGGGCAAAAGCGTTTTTTTCAAAGAGAATTCTCGCGGGGGGAGGACCGCGCATGCGCGGATTTGCGATCGCACCGCGCCTGCGCGGACCTGCGCTAAGGGTATTTTTGGAGGAGAAAATGCTTGATATTCTGGTGAAATGGGGTATTTTCGAAGTGAACATGCGTGATTCTCAGGCGAAAGATGGTATTTTCGTGGAGAAAACACGTGTTTTTCAATTGAAAAGTGCGATTTTCCCAAAGGAAATGCTTTTCACGCAAAAAGCGGCATTTTTGGGGTGTAAATGCGGGATTTTCAGGAGAAAAGTGGCATTTTCGGGTACAAGATGCGTGACTTTTGGACAGAGGTGCTTTTTTAAGGGGAGAAAAGGCGTGATTTTCGGACGAAAACTTGTATTTTCGGAGGGACAATGCGTGATTTTCGTTACAAAAGTGGTCTTTTCCGGTAGAAAATGCATGATATTCGTGTGAAATGTGGTTCTTTCACGCAGAAAATGCGCGATTTTCGGGTGGAAGGAGGTATGTTCAGGGAGAAAACGTGTGATTTTCCTTTGAAACACAGAATTTTCGGGAAAAAAAAATGCGCGGTTCTTGGACGAAATGGGGTTGTTTTGCGCAGAAAATGCGTGATTTTCGGGGGAAAGGTGGTATTTTCAGGGAGAAAATGAGTGACTTTCCTTTGAAAGGTGGTATTTTCGGGAAGAAAACGCGTGATTTTCGGGGGAAAGGTGGTATTCTCGGGGTGCAAATGAGTGATTTTGGGTGAAACGCGGTGTATTTGGGGTGGAAAGGGGCGATTTTCCGGCGAATAGTGGTATTTTCTTGAAGAAAACGCGTGATTTTCGAGGGAAAGGTGGTATTTTTGGAGAGAAAATGCGTGATTTTGGGGTGAAAGGTGGCATTTTCGTGGAGGAAACGTGTGATTTCCGTTTGAGAACGGGCATTTTTGGGAGGAAAAAGTGTGATTTGGGGGTGAAATGCGGTATTTCTGAAATGAACATACGTGATTCTCGTGTGATAAATGGTATTTTTAGGGTGAAAATGCGTGTTCTGGGGGTAAAATTTTCGAAGGGAAAATGCTTGCTTTTCGGGGCGAAAAGTGGCATTTTTGAGGTGTAAATGCGTGATTTCCGGGCAAAATATTGGTATTTTCGGGTGGAAAACGCGCGATTTTCGGGCAAAAGCGTTTTTTTCAAAGAGAATTCTCGCGGGGGGAGGACCGCGCATGCGCGGATTTGCGATCGCACCGCGCCTGCGCGGACCTGCGCTAAGGGTATTTTTGGAGGAGAAAATGCTTGATATTCTGGTGAAATGGGGTATTTTCGAAGTGAACATGCGTGATTCTCAGGCGAAAGATGGTATTTTCGTGGAGAAAACACGTGTTTTTCAATTGAAAAGCGCGATTTTCCCAAAGGAAATGCTTTTCACGCAAAAAGCGGCATTTTTGGGGTGTAAATGCGGGATTTTCAGGAGAAAAGTGGCATTTTCGGGTACAAGATGCGTGACTTTTGGACAGAGGTGCTTTTTTTACGGGGAGAAAATGCGTGATTTTTGGACGAAAACTTGTATTTTCGGAGGGACAATGCGTGATTTTCGTTACAAAAGTGGTCTTTTCCGGTAGAAAATGCATGATATTCGTGTGAAATGTGGTTCTTTCACGCAGAAAATGCGCGATTTTCGGGTGGAAGGTGGTATGTTCAGGGAGAAAACGTGTGATTTTCCTTTGAAACACAGAATTTTCGGGAAAAAAAAATGCGCGGTTCTTGGACGAAATGGGGTTGTTTTGCGCAGAAAATGCGTGATTTTCGGGGGAAAGGTGGTATTTTCAGGGAGAAAATGAGTGACTTTCCTTTGAAAGGTGGTATTTTCGGGAAGAAAACGCGTGATTTTCGGGGGAAAGGTGGTATTCTCGGGGTGCAAATGAGTGATTTTGGGTGAAACGCGGTGTATTTGGGGTGGAAAGGGGCGATTTTCCGGCGAATAGTGGTATTTTCTTGAAGAAAACGCGTGATTTTCGAGGGAAAGGTGGTATTTTTGGAGAGAAAATGCGTGATTTTGGGGTGAAAGGTGGCATTTTCGTGGAGGAAACGTGTGATTTCCGTTTGAGAACGGGCATTTTTGGGAGGAAAAAGTGTGATTTGGGGGTGAAATGCGGTATTTCTGAAGTGAACATACGTGATTCTCGTGTGATAAATGGTATTTTTAGGGTGAAAATGCGTGTTCTGGGGGTAAAATTTTCGAAGGGAAAATGCTTGCTTTTCGGGGCGAAAAGTGGCATTTTTGAGGTGTAAATGCGTGATTTCCGGGCAAAATATTGGTATTTTCGGGTGGAAAACGCGCGATTTTCGGGCAAAAGCGTTTTTTTCAAAGAGAATTCTCGCGGGGGGAGGACCGCGCAGGCGCGGATTTGCGATCGCACCGCGCCTGCGCGGACCTGCGCTAAGGGTATTTTTGGAGGAGAAAATGCTTGATATTCTGGTGAAATGGGGTATTTTCGAAGTGAACATGCGTGATTCTCAGGCGAAAGATGGTATTTTCGTGGAGAAAACACGTGTTTTTCAATTGAAAAGCGCGATTTTCCCAAAGGAAATGCTTTTCACGCAAAAAGCGGCATTTTTGGGGTGTAAATGCGGGATTTTCAGGAGAAAAGTGGCATTTTCGGGTACAAGATGCGTGACTTTTGGACAGAGGTGCTTTTTTTACGGGGAGAAAATGCGTGATTTTCGGACGAAAACTTGTATTTTCGGAGGGACAATGCGTGATTTTCGTTACAAAAGTGGTCTTTTCCGGTAGAAAATGCATGATATTCGTGTGAAATGTGGTTCTTTCACGCAGAAAATGCGCGATTTTCGGGTGGAAGGTGGTATGTTCAGGGAGAAAACGTGTGATTTTCCTTTGAAACACAGAATTTTCGGGAAAAAAAAATGCGCGGTTCTTGGACGAAATGGGGTTGTTTTGCGCAGAAAATGCGTGATTTTCGGGGGAAAGGTGGTATTTTCAGGGAGAAAATGAGTGATTTTCCTTTGAAAGGTGGTATTTTCGGGAAGAAAACGCGTGATTTTCGGGGGAAAGGTGGTATTCTCGGGGTGCAAATGAGTGATTTTGGGTGAAACGCGGTGTATTTGGGGTGGAAAGGGGCGATTTTCCGGCGAATAGTGGTATTTTCTTGAAGAAAACGCGTGATTTTCGAGGGAAAGGTGGTATTTTTGGAGAGAAAATGCGTGATTTTGGGGTGAAAGGTGGCATTTTCGTGGAGGAAACGTGTGATTTCCGTTTGAGAACGGGCATTTTTGGGAGGAAAAAGTGTGATTTGGGGGTGAAATGCGGTATTTCTGAAATGAACATACGTGATTCTCGTGTGATAAATGGTATTTTTAGGGTGAAAATGCGTGTTCTGGGGGTAAAATTTTCGAAGAGAAAATGCTTGCTTTTCGGGGCGAAAAGTGGCATTTTTGAGGTGTAAATGCGTGATTTCCGGGCAAAATATTGGTATTTTCGGGTGGAAAACGCGCGATTTTCGGGCAAAAGCGTTTTTTTCAAAGAGAATTCTCGCGGGGGGAGGACCGCGCAGGCGCGGATTTGCGATCGCACCGCGCCTGCGCGGACCTGCGCTAGGGGTATTTTTGGAGGAGAAAATGCTTGATATTCTGGTGAAATGGGGTATTTTTGAAGTGAACATGCGTGATTCTCAGGCGAAAGATGGTATTTTCGTGGAGAAAACACGTGTTTTTCAATTGAAAAGCGCGATTTTCCCAAAGGAAATGCTTTTCGCGCAAAAAGCGGCATTTTTGGGGTGTAAATGCGGGATTTTCAGGAGAAAAGTGGCATTTTCGGGTACAAGATGCGTGACTTTTGGACAGAGGTGCTTTTTTAAGGGGAGAAAAGGCGTGATTTTTGGATGAAAACTTGTATTTTCGGAGGGACAATGCGTGATTTTCGTTACAAAAGTGGTCTTTTCCGGTAGAAAATGCATGATATTCGTGTGAAATGTGGTTCTTTCACGCAGAAAATGCGCGATTTTCGGGTGGAAGGTGGTATGTTCAGGGAGAAAACGTGTGATTTTCCTTTGAAACACAGAATTTTCGGGAAAAAAAAATGCGCGGTTCTTGGACGAAATGGGGTTGTTTTGTGCAGAAAATGCGTGATTTTTGGGGGAAAGGTGGTATTTTCAGGGAGAAAATGAGTGACTTTCCTTTGAAAGGTGGTATTTTCGGGAAGAAAACGCGTGATTTTCGGGGGAAAGGTGGTATTCTCGGGGTGCAAATGAGTGATTTTGGGTGAAACGCGGTGTATTTGGGGTGGAAAGGGGCGATTTTCCGGCGAATAGTGGTATTTTCTTGAAGAAAACGCGTGATTTTCGAGGGAAAGGTGGTATTTTTGGAGAGAAAATGCGTGATTTTGGGGTGAAAGGTGGCATTTTCGTGGAGGAAACGTGTGATTTCCGTTTGAGAACGGGCATTTTTGGGAGGAAAAAGTGTGATTTGGGGGTGAAATGCGGTATTTCTGAAATGAACATACGTGATTCTCGTGTGATAAATGGTATTTTTAGGGTGAAAATGCGTGTTCTGGGGGTAAAATTTTCGAAGGGAAAATGCTTGCTTTTCGGGGCGAAAAGTGGCATTTTTGAGGTGTAAATGCGTGATTTCCGGGCAAAATATTGGTATTTTCGGGTGGAAAACGCGCGATTTTCGGGCAAAAGCGTTTTTTTCAAAGAGAATTCTCGCGGGGGGAGGACCGCGCATGCGCGGATTTGCGATCGCACCGCGCCTGCGCGGACCTGCGCTAAGGGTATTTTTGGAGGAGAAAATGCTTGATATTCTGGTGAAATGGGGTATTTTCGAAGTGAACATGCGTGATTCTCAGGCGAAAGATGGTATTTTCGTGGAGAAAACACGTGTTTTTCAATTGAAAAGCGCGATTTTCCCAAAGGAAATGCTTTTCACGCAAAAAGCGGCATTTTTGGGGTGTAAATGCGGGATTTTCAGGAGAAAAGTGGCATTTTCGGGTACAAGATGCGTGACTTTTGGACAGAGGTGCTTTTTTTACGGGGAGAAAATGCGTGATTTTCGGACGAAAACTTGTATTTTCGGAGGGACAATGCGTGATTTTCGTTACAAAAGTGGTCTTTTCCGGTAGAAAATGCATGATATTCGTGTGAAATGTGGTTCTTTCACGCAGAAAATGCGCGATTTTCGGGTGGAAGGAGGTATGTTCAGGGAGAAAACGTGTGATTTTCCTTTGAAACACAGAATTTTCGGGAAAAAAAAATGCGCGGTTCTTGGACGAAATGGGGTTGTTTTGCGCAGAAAATGCGTGATTTTCGGGGGAAAGGTGGTATTTTCAGGGAGAAAATGAGTGACTTTCCTTTGAAAGGTGGTATTTTCGGGAAGAAAACGCGTGATTTTCGGGGGAAAGGTGGTATTCTCGGGGTGCAAATGAGTGATTTTGGGTGAAACGCGGTGTATTTGGGGTGGAAAGGGGCGATTTTCCGGCGAATAGTGGTATTTTCTTGAAGAAAACGCGTGATTTTCGAGGGAAAGGTGGTATTTTTGGAGAGAAAATGCGTGATTTTGGGGTGAAAGGTGGCATTTTCGTGGAGGAAACGTGTGATTTCCGTTTGAGAACGGGCATTTTTGGGAGGAAAAAGTGTGATTTGGGGGTGAAATGCGGTATTTCTGAAATGAACATACGTGATTCTCGTGTGATAAATGGTATTTTTAGGGTGAAAATGCGTGTTCTGGGGGTAAAATTTTCGAAGGGAAAATGCTTGCTTTTCGGGGCGAAAAGTGGCATTTTTGAGGTGTAAATGCGTGATTTCCGGGCAAAATATTGGTATTTTCGGGTGGAAAACGCGTGATTTTCGGGCAAAAGCGTTTTTTTCAAAGAGAATTCTCGCGGGGGGAGGACCGCGCATGCGCGGATTTGCGATCGCACCGCGCCTGCGCGGACCTGCGCTAAGGGTATTTTTGGAGGAGAAAATGCTTGATATTCTGGTGAAATGGGGTATTTTCGAAGTGAACATGCGTGATTCTCAGGCGAAAGATGGTATTTTCGTGGAGAAAACACGTGTTTTTCAATTGAAAAGCGCGATTTTCCCAAAGGAAATGCTTTTCGCGCAAAAAGCGGCATTTTTGGGGTGTAAATGCGGGATTTTCAGGAGAAAAGTGGCATTTTCGGGTACAAGATGCGTGACTTTTGGACAGAGGTGCTTTTTTAAGGGGAGAAAAGGCGTGATTTTTGGATGAAAACTTGTATTTTCGGAGGGACAATGCGTGATTTTCGTTACAAAAGTGGTCTTTTCCGGTAGAAAATGCATGATATTCGTGTGAAATGTGGTTCTTTCACGCAGAAAATGCGCGATTTTCGGGTGGAAGGTGGTATGTTCAGGGAGAAAACGTGTGATTTTCCTTTGAAACACAGAATTTTCGGGAAAAAAAAATGCGCGGTTCTTGGACGAAATGGGGTTGTTTTGTGCAGAAAATGCGTGATTTTTGGGGGAAAGGTGGTATTTTCAGGGAGAAAATGAGTGACTTTCCTTTGAAAGGTGGTATTTTCGGGAAGAAAACGCGTGATTTTCGGGGGAAAGGTGGTATTCTCGGGGTGCAAATGAGTGATTTTGGGTGAAACGCGGTGTATTTGGGGTGGAAAGGGGCGATTTTCCGGCGAATAGTGGTATTTTCTTGAAGAAAACGCGTGATTTTCGAGGGAAAGGTGGTATTTTTGGAGAGAAAATGCGTGATTTTGGGGTGAAAGGTGGCATTTTCGTGGAGGAAACGTGTGATTTCCGTTTGAGAACGGGCATTTTTGGGAGGAAAAAGTGTGATTTGGGGGTGAAATGCGGTATTTCTGAAATGAACATACGTGATTCTCGTGTGATAAATGGTATTTTTAGGGTGAAAATGCGTGTTCTGGGGGTAAAATTTTCGAAGGGAAAATGCTTGCTTTTCGGGGCGAAAAGTGGCATTTTTGAGGTGTAAATGCGTGATTTCCGGGCAAAATATTGGTATTTTCGGGTGGAAAACGCGCGATTTTCGGGCAAAAGCGTTTTTTTCAAAGAGAATTCTCGCGGGGGGAGGACCGCGCAGGCGCGGATTTGCGATCGCACCGCGCCTGCGCGGACCTGCGCTAAGGGTATTTTTGGAGGAGAAAATGCTTGATATTCTGGTGAAATGGGGTATTTTCGAAGTGAACATGCGTGATTCTCAGGCGAAAGATGGTATTTTCGTGGAGAAAACACGTGTTTTTCAATTGAAAAGCGCGATTTTCCCAAAGGAAATGCTTTTCACGCAAAAAGCGGCATTTTTGGGGTGTAAATGCGGGATTTTCAGGAGAAAAGTGGCATTTTCGGGTACAAGATGCGTGACTTTTGGACAGAGGTGCTTTTTTTACGGGGAGAAAATGCGTGATTTTCGGACGAAAACTTGTATTTTCGGAGGGACAATGCGTGATTTTCGTTACAAAAGTGGTCTTTTCCGGTAGAAAATGCATGATATTCGTGTGAAATGTGGTTCTTTCACGCAGAAAATGCGCGATTTTCGGGTGGAAGGAGGTATGTTCAGGGAGAAAACGTGTGATTTTCCTTTGAAACACAGAATTTTCGGGAAAAAAAAATGCGCGGTTCTTGGACGAAATGGGGTTGTTTTGCGCAGAAAATGCGTGATTTTCGGGGGAAAGGTGGTATTTTCAGGGAGAAAATGAGTGACTTTGCTTTGAAAGGTGGTATTTTCGGGAAGAAAACGCGTGATTTTCGGGGGAAAGGTGGTATTCTCGGGGTGCAAATGAGTGATTTTGGGTGAAACGCGGTGTATTTGGGGTGGAAAGGGGCGATTTTCCGGCGAATAGTGGTATTTTCTTGAAGAAAACGCGTGATTTTCGAGGGAAAGGTGGTATTTTTGGAGAGAAAATGCGTGATTTTGGGGTGAAAGGTGGCATTTTCGTGGAGGAAACGTGTGATTTCCGTTTGAGAACGGGCATTTTTGGGAGGAAAAAGTGTGATTTGGGGGTGAAATGCGGTATTTCTGAAATGAACATACGTGATTCTCGTGTGATAAATGGTATTTTTAGGGTGAAAATGCGTGTTCTGGGGGTAAAATTTTCGAAGGGAAAATGCTTGCTTTTCGGGGCGAAAAGTGGCATTTTTGAGGTGTAAATGCGTGATTTCCGGGCAAAATATTGGTATTTTCGGGTGGAAAACGCGTGATTTTCGGGCAAAAGCGTTTTTTTCAAAGAGAATTCTCGCGGGGGGAGGACCGCGCATGCGCGGATTTGCGATCGCACCGCGCCTGCGCGGACCTGCGCTAAGGGTATTTTTGGAGGAGAAAATGCTTGATATTCTGGTGAAATGGGGTATTTTCGAAGTGAACATGCGTGATTCTCAGGCGAAAGATGGTATTTTCGTGGAGAAAACACGTGTTTTTCAATTGAAAAGCGCGATTTTCCCAAAGGAAATGCTTTTCGCGCAAAAAGCGGCATTTTTGGGGTGTAAATGCGGGATTTTCAGGAGAAAAGTGGCATTTTCGGGTACAAGATGCGTGACTTTTGGACAGAGGTGCTTTTTTAAGGGGAGAAAAGGCGTGATTTTTGGATGAAAACTTGTATTTTCGGAGGGACAATGCGTGATTTTCGTTACAAAAGTGGTCTTTTCCGGTAGAAAATGCATGATATTCGTGTGAAATGTGGTTCTTTCACGCAGAAAATGCGCGATTTTCGGGTGGAAGGTGGTATGTTCAGGGAGAAAACGTGTGATTTTCCTTTGAAACACAGAATTTTCGGGAAAAAAAAATGCGCGGTTCTTGGACGAAATGGGGTTGTTTTGTGCAGAAAATGCGTGATTTTTGGGGGAAAGGTGGTATTTTCAGGGAGAAAATGAGTGACTTTCCTTTGAAAGGTGGTATTTTCGGGAAGAAAACGCGTGATTTTCGGGGGAAAGGTGGTATTCTCGGGGTGCAAATGAGTGATTTTGGGTGAAACGCGGTGTATTTGGGGTGGAAAGGGGCGATTTTCCGGCGAATAGTGGTATTTTCTTGAAGAAAACGCGTGATTTTCGAGGGAAAGGTGGTATTTTTGGAGAGAAAATGCGTGATTTTGGGGTGAAAGGTGGCATTTTCGTGGAGGAAACGTGTGATTTCCGTTTGAGAACGGGCATTTTTGGGAGGAAAAAGTGTGATTTGGGGGTGAAATGCGGTATTTCTGAAATGAACATACGTGATTCTCGTGTGATAAATGGTATTTTTAGGGTGAAAATGCGTGTTCTGGGGGTAAAATTTTCGAAGGGAAAATGCTTGCTTTTCGGGGCGAAAAGTGGCATTTTTGAGGTGTAAATGCGTGATTTCCGGGCAAAATATTGGTATTTTCGGGTGGAAAACGCGCGATTTTCGGGCAAAAGCGTTTTTTTCAAAGAGAATTCTCGCGGGGGGAGGACCGCGCATGCGCGGATTTGCGATCGCACCGCGCCTGCGCGGACCTGCGCTAAGGGTATTTTTGGAGGAGAAAATGCTTGATATTCTGGTGAAATGGGGTATTTTCGAAGTGAACATGCGTGATTCTCAGGCGAAAGATGGTATTTTCGTGGAGAAAACACGTGTTTTTCAATTGAAAAGCGCGATTTTCCCTAAGGAAATGCTTTTCACGCAAAAAGCGGCATTTTTGGGGTGTAAATGCGGGATTTTCAGGAGAAAAGTGGCATTTTCGGGTACAAGATGCGTGACTTTTGGACAGAGGTGCTTTTTTTACGGGGAGAAAATGCGTGATTTTTGGACGAAAACTTGTATTTTCGGAGGGACAATGCGTGATTTTCGTTACAAAAGTGGTCTTTTCCGGTAGAAAATGCATGATATTCGTGTGAAATGTGGTTCTTTCACGCAGAAAATGCGCGATTTTCGGGTGGAAGGTGGTATGTTCAGGGAGAAAACGTGTGATTTTCCTTTGAAACACAGAATTTTCGGGAAAAAAAAATGCGCGGTTCTTGGACGAAATGGGGTTGTTTTGTGCAGAAAATGCGTGATTTTTGGGGGAAAGGTGGTATTTTCAGGGAGAAAATGAGTGACTTTCCTTTGAAAGGTGGTATTTTCGGGAAGAAAACGCGTGATTTTCGGGGGAAAGGTGGTATTCTCGGGGTGCAAATGAGTGATTTTGGGTGAAACGCGGTGTATTTGGGGTGGAAAGGGGCGATTTTCCGGCGAATAGTGGTATTTTCTTGAAGAAAACGCGTGATTTTCGAGGGAAAGGTGGTATTTTTGGAGAGAAAATGCGTGATTTTGGGGTGAAAGGTGGCATTTTCGTGGAGGAAACGTGTGATTTCCGTTTGAGAACGGGCATTTTTGGGAGGAAAAAGTGTGATTTGGGGGTGAAATGCGGTATTTCTGAAATGAACATACGTGATTCTCGTGTGATAAATGGTATTTTTAGGGTGAAAATGCGTGTTCTGGGGGTAAAATTTTCGAAGGGAAAATGCTTGCTTTTCGGGGCGAAAAGTGGCATTTTTGAGGTGTAAATGCGTGATTTCCGGGCAAAATATTGGTATTTTCGGGTGGAAAACGCGCGATTTTCGGGCAAAAGCGTTTTTTTCAAAGAGAATTCTCGCGGGGGGAGGACCGCGCAGGCGCGGATTTGCGATCGCACCGCGCCTGCGCGGACCTGCGCTAAGGGTATTTTTGGAGGAGAAAATGCTTGATATTCTGGTGAAATGGGGTATTTTCGAAGTGAACATGCGTGATTCTCAGGCGAAAGATGGTATTTTCGTGGAGAAAACACGTGTTTTTCAATTGAAAAGCGCGATTTTCCCAAAGGAAATGCTTTTCACGCAAAAAGCGGCATTTTTGGGGTGTAAATGCGGGATTTTCAGGAGAAAAGTGGCATTTTCGGGTACAAGATGCGTGACTTTTGGACAGAGGTGCTTTTTTTACGGGGAGAAAATGCGTGATTTTCGGACGAAAACTTGTATTTTCGGAGGGACAATGCGTGATTTTCGTTACAAAAGTGGTCTTTTCCGGTAGAAAATGCATGATATTCGTGTGAAATGTGGTTCTTTCACGCAGAAAATGCGCGATTTTCGGGTGGAAGGTGGTATGTTCAGGGAGAAAACGTGTGATTTTCCTTTGAAACACAGAATTTTCGGGAAAAAAAAATGCGCGGTTCTTGGACGAAATGGGGTTGTTTTGCGCAGAAAATGCGTGATTTTCGGGGGAAAGGTGGTATTTTCAGGGAGAAAATGAGTGATTTTCCTTTGAAAGGTGGTATTTTCGGGAAGAAAACGCGTGATTTTCGGGGGAAAGGTGGTATTCTCGGGGTGCAAATGAGTGATTTTGGGTGAAACGCGGTGTATTTGGGGTGGAAAGGGGCGATTTTCCGGCGAATAGTGGTATTTTCTTGAAGAAAACGCGTGATTTTCGAGGGAAAGGTGGTATTTTTGGAGAGAAAATGCGTGATTTTGGGGTGAAAGGTGGCATTTTCGTGGAGGAAACGTGTGATTTCCGTTTGAGAACGGGCATTTTTGGGAGGAAAAAGTGTGATTTGGGGGTGAAATGCGGTATTTCTGAAATGAACATACGTGATTCTCGTGTGATAAATGGTATTTTTAGGGTGAAAATGCGTGTTCTGGGGGTAAAATTTTCGAAGAGAAAATGCTTGCTTTTCGGGGCGAAAAGTGGCATTTTTGAGGTGTAAATGCGTGATTTCCGGGCAAAATATTGGTATTTTCGGGTGGAAAACGCGCGATTTTCGGGCAAAAGCGTTTTTTTCAAAGAGAATTCTCGCGGGGGGAGGACCGCGCAGGCGCGGATTTGCGATCGCACCGCGCCTGCGCGGACCTGCGCTAGGGGTATTTTTGGAGGAGAAAATGCTTGATATTCTGGTGAAATGGGGTATTTTTGAAGTGAACATGCGTGATTCTCAGGCGAAAGATGGTATTTTCGTGGAGAAAACACGTGTTTTTCAATTGAAAAGCGCGATTTTCCCAAAGGAAATGCTTTTCGCGCAAAAAGCGGCATTTTTGGGGTGTAAATGCGGGATTTTCAGGAGAAAAGTGGCATTTTCGGGTACAAGATGCGTGACTTTTGGACAGAGGTGCTTTTTTAAGGGGAGAAAAGGCGTGATTTTTGGATGAAAACTTGTATTTTCGGAGGGACAATGCGTGATTTTCGTTACAAAAGTGGTCTTTTCCGGTAGAAAATGCATGATATTCGTGTGAAATGTGGTTCTTTCACGCAGAAAATGCGCGATTTTCGGGTGGAAGGTGGTATGTTCAGGGAGAAAACGTGTGATTTTCCTTTGAAACACAGAATTTTCGGGAAAAAAAAATGCGCGGTTCTTGGACGAAATGGGGTTGTTTTGTGCAGAAAATGCGTGATTTTTGGGGGAAAGGTGGTATTTTCAGGGAGAAAATGAGTGACTTTCCTTTGAAAGGTGGTATTTTCGGGAAGAAAACGCGTGATTTTCGGGGGAAAGGTGGTATTCTCGGGGTGCAAATGAGTGATTTTGGGTGAAACGCGGTGTATTTGGGGTGGAAAGGGGCGATTTTCCGGCGAATAGTGGTATTTTCTTGAAGAAAACGCGTGATTTTCGAGGGAAAGGTGGTATTTTTGGAGAGAAAATGCGTGATTTTGGGGTGAAAGGTGGCATTTTCGTGGAGGAAACGTGTGATTTCCGTTTGAGAACGGGCATTTTTGGGAGGAAAAAGTGTGATTTGGGGGTGAAATGCGGTATTTCTGAAATGAACATACGTGATTCTCGTGTGATAAATGGTATTTTTAGGGTGAAAATGCGTGTTCTGGGGGTAAAATTTTCGAAGGGAAAATGCTTGCTTTTCGGGGCGAAAAGTGGCATTTTTGAGGTGTAAATGCGTGATTTCCGGGCAAAATATTGGTATTTTCGGGTGGAAAACGCGCGATTTTCGGGCAAAAGCGTTTTTTTCAAAGAGAATTCTCGCGGGGGGAGGACCGCGCATGCGCGGATTTGCGATCGCACCGCGCCTGCGCGGACCTGCGCTAAGGGTATTTTTGGAGGAGAAAATGCTTGATATTCTGGTGAAATGGGGTATTTTCGAAGTGAACATGCGTGATTCTCAGGCGAAAGATGGTATTTTCGTGGAGAAAACACGTGTTTTTCAATTGAAAAGCGCGATTTTCCCAAAGGAAATGCTTTTCACGCAAAAAGCGGCATTTTTGGGGTGTAAATGCGGGATTTTCAGGAGAAAAGTGGCATTTTCGGGTACAAGATGCGTGACTTTTGGACAGAGGTGCTTTTTTTACGGGGAGAAAATGCGTGATTTTCGGACGAAAACTTGTATTTTCGGAGGGACAATGCGTGATTTTCGTTACAAAAGTGGTCTTTTCCGGTAGAAAATGCATGATATTCGTGTGAAATGTGGTTCTTTCACGCAGAAAATGCGCGATTTTCGGGTGGAAGGAGGTATGTTCAGGGAGAAAACGTGTGATTTTCCTTTGAAACACAGAATTTTCGGGAAAAAAAAATGCGCGGTTCTTGGACGAAATGGGGTTGTTTTGCGCAGAAAATGCGTGATTTTCGGGGGAAAGGTGGTATTTTCAGGGAGAAAATGAGTGACTTTCCTTTGAAAGGTGGTATTTTCGGGAAGAAAACGCGTGATTTTCGGGGGAAAGGTGGTATTCTCGGGGTGCAAATGAGTGATTTTGGGTGAAACGCGGTGTATTTGGGGTGGAAAGGGGCGATTTTCCGGCGAATAGTGGTATTTTCTTGAAGAAAACGCGTGATTTTCGAGGGAAAGGTGGTATTTTTGGAGAGAAAATGCGTGATTTTGGGGTGAAAGGTGGCATTTTCGTGGAGGAAACGTGTGATTTCCGTTTGAGAACGGGCATTTTTGGGAGGAAAAAGTGTGATTTGGGGGTGAAATGCGGTATTTCTGAAATGAACATACGTGATTCTCGTGTGATAAATGGTATTTTTAGGGTGAAAATGCGTGTTCTGGGGGTAAAATTTTCGAAGGGAAAATGCTTGCTTTTCGGGGCGAAAAGTGGCATTTTTGAGGTGTAAATGCGTGATTTCCGGGCAAAATATTGGTATTTTCGGGTGGAAAACGCGTGATTTTCGGGCAAAAGCGTTTTTTTCAAAGAGAATTCTCGCGGGGGGAGGACCGCGCAGGCGCGGATTTGCGATCGCACCGCGCCTGCGCGGACCTGCGCTAAGGGTATTTTTGGAGGAGAAAATGCTTGATATTCTGGTGAAATGGGGTATTTTCGAAGTGAACATGCGTGATTCTCAGGCGAAAGATGGTATTTTCGTGGAGAAAACACGTGTTTTTCAATTGAAAAGCGCGATTTTCCCAAAGGAAATGCTTTTCGCGCAAAAAGCGGCATTTTTGGGGTGTAAATGCGGGATTTTCAGGAGAAAAGTGGCATTTTCGGGTACAAGATGCGTGACTTTTGGACAGAGGTGCTTTTTTAAGGGGAGAAAAGGCGTGATTTTTGGATGAAAACTTGTATTTTCGGAGGGACAATGCGTGATTTTCGTTACAAAAGTGGTCTTTTCCGGTAGAAAATGCATGATATTCGTGTGAAATGTGGTTCTTTCACGCAGAAAATGCGCGATTTTCGGGTGGAAGGTGGTATGTTCAGGGAGAAAACGTGTGATTTTCCTTTGAAACACAGAATTTTCGGGAAAAAAAAATGCGCGGTTCTTGGACGAAATGGGGTTGTTTTGTGCAGAAAATGCGTGATTTTTGGGGGAAAGGTGGTATTTTCAGGGAGAAAATGAGTGACTTTCCTTTGAAAGGTGGTATTTTCGGGAAGAAAACGCGTGATTTTCGGGGGAAAGGTGGTATTCTCGGGGTGCAAATGAGTGATTTTGGGTGAAACGCGGTGTATTTGGGGTGGAAAGGGGCGATTTTCCGGCGAATAGTGGTATTTTCTTGAAGAAAACGCGTGATTTTCGAGGGAAAGGTGGTATTTTTGGAGAGAAAATGCGTGATTTTGGGGTGAAAGGTGGCATTTTCGTGGAGGAAACGTGTGATTTCCGTTTGAGAACGGGCATTTTTGGGAGGAAAAAGTGTGATTTGGGGGTGAAATGCGGTATTTCTGAAATGAACATACGTGATTCTCGTGTGATAAATGGTATTTTTAGGGTGAAAATGCGTGTTCTGGGGGTAAAATTTTCGAAGGGAAAATGCTTGCTTTTCGGGGCGAAAAGTGGCATTTTTGAGGTGTAAATGCGTGATTTCCGGGCAAAATATTGGTATTTTCGGGTGGAAAACGCGCGATTTTCGGGCAAAAGCGTTTTTTTCAAAGAGAATTCTCGCGGGGGGAGGACCGCGCATGCGCGGATTTGCGATCGCACCGCGCCTGCGCGGACCTGCGCTAAGGGTATTTTTGGAGGAGAAAATGCTTGATATTCTGGTGAAATGGGGTATTTTCGAAGTGAACATGCGTGATTCTCAGGCGAAAGATGGTATTTTCGTGGAGAAAACACGTGTTTTTCAATTGAAAAGCGCGATTTTCCCAAAGGAAATGCTTTTCACGCAAAAAGCGGCATTTTTGGGGTGTAAATGCGGGATTTTCAGGAGAAAAGTGGCATTTTCGGGTACAAGATGCGTGACTTTTGGACAGAGGTGCTTTTTTTACGGGGAGAAAATGCGTGATTTTCGGACGAAAACTTGTATTTTCGGAGGGACAATGCGTGATTTTCGTTACAAAAGTGGTCTTTTCCGGTAGAAAATGCATGATATTCGTGTGAAATGTGGTTCTTTCACGCAGAAAATGCGCGATTTTCGGGTGGAAGGAGGTATGTTCAGGGAGAAAACGTGTGATTTTCCTTTGAAACACAGAATTTTCGGGAAAAAAAAATGCGCGGTTCTTGGACGAAATGGGGTTGTTTTGCGCAGAAAATGCGTGATTTTCGGGGGAAAGGTGGTATTTTCAGGGAGAAAATGAGTGACTTTCCTTTGAAAGGTGGTATTTTCGGGAAGAAAACGCGTGATTTTCGGGGGAAAGGTGGTATTCTCGGGGTGCAAATGAGTGATTTTGGGTGAAACGCGGTGTATTTGGGGTGGAAAGGGGCGATTTTCCGGCGAATAGTGGTATTTTCTTGAAGAAAACGCGTGATTTTCGAGGGAAAGGTGGTATTTTTGGAGAGAAAATGCGTGATTTTGGGGTGAAAGGTGGCATTTTCGTGGAGGAAACGTGTGATTTCCGTTTGAGAACGGGCATTTTTGGGAGGAAAAAGTGTGATTTGGGGGTGAAATGCGGTATTTCTGAAATGAACATACGTGATTCTCGTGTGATAAATGGTATTTTTAGGGTGAAAATGCGTGTTCTGGGGGTAAAATTTTCGAAGAGAAAATGCTTGCTTTTCGGGGCGAAAAGTGGCATTTTTGAGGTGTAAATGCGTGATTTCCGGGCAAAATATTGGTATTTTCGGGTGGAAAACGCGTGATTTTCGGGCAAAAGCGTTTTTTTCAAAGAGAATTCTCGCGGGGGGAGGACCGCGCATGCGCGGATTTGCGATCGCACCGCGCCTGCGCGGACCTGCGCTAAGGGTATTTTTGGAGGAGAAAATGCTTGATATTCTGGTGAAATGGGGTATTTTCGAAGTGAACATGCGTGATTCTCAGGCGAAAGATGGTATTTTCGTGGAGAAAACACGTGTTTTTCAATTGAAAAGCGCGATTTTCCCAAAGGAAATGCTTTTCGCGCAAAAAGCGGCATTTTTGGGGTGTAAATGCGGGATTTTCAGGAGAAAAGTGGCATTTTCGGGTACAAGATGCGTGACTTTTGGACAGAGGTGCTTTTTTAAGGGGAGAAAAGGCGTGATTTTTGGATGAAAACTTGTATTTTCGGAGGGACAATGCGTGATTTTCGTTACAAAAGTGGTCTTTTCCGGTAGAAAATGCATGATATTCGTGTGAAATGTGGTTCTTTCACGCAGAAAATGCGCGATTTTCGGGTGGAAGGTGGTATGTTCAGGGAGAAAACGTGTGATTTTCCTTTGAAACACAGAATTTTCGGGAAAAAAAAATGCGCGGTTCTTGGACGAAATGGGGTTGTTTTGTGCAGAAAATGCGTGATTTTTGGGGGAAAGGTGGTATTTTCAGGGAGAAAATGAGTGACTTTCCTTTGAAAGGTGGTATTTTCGGGAAGAAAACGCGTGATTTTCGGGGGAAAGGTGGTATTCTCGGGGTGCAAATGAGTGATTTTGGGTGAAACGCGGTGTATTTGGGGTGGAAAGGGGCGATTTTCCGGCGAATAGTGGTATTTTCTTGAAGAAAACGCGTGATTTTCGAGGGAAAGGTGGTATTTTTGGAGAGAAAATGCGTGATTTTGGGGTGAAAGGTGGCATTTTCGTGGAGGAAACGTGTGATTTCCGTTTGAGAACGGGCATTTTTGGGAGGAAAAAGTGTGATTTGGGGGTGAAATGCGGTATTTCTGAAATGAACATACGTGATTCTCGTGTGATAAATGGTATTTTTAGGGTGAAAATGCGTGTTCTGGGGGTAAAATTTTCGAAGGGAAAATGCTTGCTTTTCGGGGCGAAAAGTGGCATTTTTGAGGTGTAAATGCGTGATTTCCGGGCAAAATATTGGTATTTTCGGGTGGAAAACGCGCGATTTTCGGGCAAAAGCGTTTTTTTCAAAGAGAATTCTCGCGGGGGGAGGACCGCGCATGCGCGGATTTGCGATCGCACCGCGCCTGCGCGGACCTGCGCTAAGGGTATTTTTGGAGGAGAAAATGCTTGATATTCTGGTGAAATGGGGTATTTTCGAAGTGAACATGCGTGATTCTCAGGCGAAAGATGGTATTTTCGTGGAGAAAACACGTGTTTTTCAATTGAAAAGCGCGATTTTCCCAAAGGAAATGCTTTTCACGCAAAAAGCGGCATTTTTGGGGTGTAAATGCGGGATTTTCAGGAGAAAAGTGGCATTTTCGGGTACAAGATGCGTGACTTTTGGACAGAGGTGCTTTTTTTACGGGGAGAAAATGCGTGATTTTCGGACGAAAACTTGTATTTTCGGAGGGACAATGCGTGATTTTCGTTACAAAAGTGGTCTTTTCCGGTAGAAAATGCATGATATTCGTGTGAAATGTGGTTCTTTCACGCAGAAAATGCGCGATTTTCGGGTGGAAGGAGGTATGTTCAGGGAGAAAACGTGTGATTTTCCTTTGAAACACAGAATTTTCGGGAAAAAAAAAATGCGCGGTTCTTGGACGAAATGGGGTTGTTTTGCGCAGAAAATGCGTGATTTTCGGGGGAAAGGTGGTATTTTCAGGGAGAAAATGAGTGATTTTCCTTTGAAAGGTGGTATTTTCGGGAAGAAAACGCGTGATTTTCGGGGGAAAGGTGGTATTCTCGGGGTGCAAATGAGTGATTTTGGGTGAAACGCGGTGTATTTGGGGTGGAAAGGGGCGATTTTCCGGCGAATAGTGGTATTTTCTTGAAGAAAACGCGTGATTTTCGAGGGAAAGGTGGTATTTTTGGAGAGAAAATGCGTGATTTTGGGGTGAAAGGTGGCATTTTCGTGGAGGAAACGTGTGATTTCCGTTTGAGAACGGGCATTTTTGGGAGGAAAAAGTGTGATTTGGGGGTGAAATGCGGTATTTCTGAAATGAACATACGTGATTCTCGTGTGATAAATGGTATTTTTAGGGTGAAAATGCGTGTTCTGGGGGTAAAATTTTCGAAGGGAAAATGCTTGCTTTTCGGGGCGAAAAGTGGCATTTTTGAGGTGTAAATGCGTGATTTCCGGGCAAAATATTGGTATTTTCGGGTGGAAAACGCGTGATTTTCGGGCAAAAGCGTTTTTTTCAAAGAGAATTCTCGCGGGGGGAGGACCGCGCATGCGCGGATTTGCGATCGCACCGCGCCTGCGCGGACCTGCGCTAGGGGTATTTTTGGAGGAGAAAATGCTTGATATTCTGGTGAAATGGGGTATTTTCGAAGTGAACATGCGTGATTCTCAGGCGAAAGATGGTATTTTCGTGGAGAAAACACGTGTTTTTCAATTGAAAAGCGCGATTTTCCCAAAGGAAATGCTTTTCACGCAAAAAGCGGCATTTTTGGGGTGTAAATGCGGGATTTTCAGGAGAAAAGTGGCATTTTCGGGTACAAGATGCGTGACTTTTGGACAGAGGTGCTTTTTTTACGGGGAGAAAATGCGTGATTTTCGGACGAAAACTTGTATTTTCGGAGGGACAATGCGTGATTTTCGTTACAAAAGTGGTCTTTTCCGGTAGAAAATGCATGATATTCGTGTGAAATGTGGTTCTTTCACGCAGAAAATGCGCGATTTTCGGGTGGAAGGTGGTATGTTCAGGGAGAAAACGTGTGATTTTCCTTTGAAACACAGAATTTTCGGGAAAAAAAAAATGCGCGGTTCTTGGACGAAATGGGGTTGTTTTGCGCAGAAAATGCGTGATTTTCGGGGGAAAGGTGGTATTTTCAGGGAGAAAATGAGTGACTTTCCTTTGAAAGGTGGTATTTTCGGGAAGAAAACGCGTGATTTTCGGGGGAAAGGTGGTATTCTCGGGGTGCAAATGAGTGATTTTGGGTGAAACGCGGTGTATTTGGGGTGGAAAGGCACGATTTTCCGGCGAATAGTGGTATTTTCTTGAAGAAAACGCGTGATTTTCGAGAGAAAGGTGGTATTTTCGGAGAGAAAATGCGTGATTTTGGGGTGAACGGTGGCGTTTTCGTGGAGGAAACGTGTGATTTCCGTTTGAGAACGGGCATTTTTGGGAGGAAAAAGTGTGATTTGGGGGTGAAATGCGGTATTTCTGAAATGAACATACGTGATTCTCGTGTGATAAATGGTATTTTTAGGGTGAAAATGCGTGTTCTGGGGGTAAAATTTTCGAAGGGAAAATGCTTGCTTTTCGGGGCGAAAAGTGGCATTTTTGAGGTGTAAATGCGTGATTTCCGGGCAAAATATTGGTATTTTCGGGTGGAAAACGCGCGATTTTCGGGCAAAAGCGTTTTTTTCAAAGAGAATTCTCGCGGGGGGAGGACCGCGCATGCGCGGATTTGCGATCGCACCGCGCCTGCGCGGACCTGCGCTAAGGGTATTTTTGGAGGAGAAAATGCTTGATATTCTGGTGAAATGGGGTATTTTCGAAGTGAACATGCGTGATTCTCAGGCGAAAGATGGTATTTTCGTGGAGAAAACACGTGTTTTTCAATTGAAAAGCGCGATTTTCCCAAAGGAAATGCTTTTCACGCAAAAAGCGGCATTTTTGGGGTGTAAATGCGGGATTTTCAGGAGAAAAGTGGCATTTTCGGGTACAAGATGCGTGACTTTTGGACAGAGGTGCTTTTTTTACGGGGAGAAAATGCGTGATTTTTGGACGAAAACTTGTATTTTCGGAGGGACAATGCGTGATTTTCGTTACAAAAGTGGTCTTTTCCGGTAGAAAATGCATGATATTCGTGTGAAATGTGGTTCTTTCACGCAGAAAATGCGCGATTTTCGGGTGGAAGGTGGTATGTTCAGGGAGAAAACGTGTGATTTTCCTTTGAAACACAGAATTTTCGGGAAAAAAAAATGCGCGGTTCTTGGACGAAATGGGGTTGTTTTGCGCAGAAAATGCGTGATTTTCGGGGGAAAGGTGGTATTTTCAGGGAGAAAATGAGTGACTTTCCTTTGAAAGGTGGTATTTTCGGGAAGAAAACGCGTGATTTTCGGGGGAAAGGTGGTATTCTCGGGGTGCAAATGAGTGATTTTGGGTGAAACGCGGTGTATTTGGGGTGGAAAGGGGCGATTTTCCGGCGAATAGTGGTATTTTCTTGAAGAAAACGCGTGATTTTCGAGGGAAAGGTGGTATTTTTGGAGAGAAAATGCGTGATTTTGGGGTGAAAGGTGGCATTTTCGTGGAGGAAACGTGTGATTTCCGTTTGAGAACGGGCATTTTTGGGAGGAAAAAGTGTGATTTGGGGGTGAAATGCGGTATTTCTGAAGTGAACATACGTGATTCTCGTGTGATAAATGGTATTTTTAGGGTGAAAATGCGTGTTCTGGGGGTAAAATTTTCGAAGAGAAAATGCTTGCTTTTCGGGGCGAAATGTGGCATTTTTGAGGTGTAAATGCGTGATTTCCGGGCAAAATAATGGTATTTTCGGGTGGAAAACGCGTGATTTTCGGGCAAAAGCGTTTTTTTTCAAAGAGAATTCTCGCGGGGGGAGGACCGCGCATGCGCGGATTTGCGATCGCACCGCGCCTGCGCGGACCTGCGCTAGGGGTATTTTTGGAGGAGAAAATGCTTGATATTCTGGTGAAATGGGGTATTTTCGAAGTGAACATGCGTGATTCTCAGGCGAAAGATGGTATTTTCGTGGAGAAAACACGTGTTTTTCAATTGAAAAGCGCGATTTTCCCAAAGGAAATGCTTTTCGCGCAAAAAGCGGCATTTTTGGGGTGTAAATGCGGGATTTTCAGGAGAAAAGTGGCATTTTCGGGTACAAGATGCGTGACTTTTGGACAGAGGTGCATTTTTAAGGGGAGAAAAGGCGTGATTTTCGGACGAAAACTTGTATTTTCGGAGGGACAATGCGTGATTTTCGTTACAAAAGTGGTCTTTTCCGGTAGAAAATGCATGATATTCGTGTGAAATGTGGTTCTTTCACGCAGAAAATGCGCGATTTTCGGGTGGAAGGAGGTATGTTCAGGGAGAAAACGTGTGATTTTCCTTTGAAACACAGAATTTTCGGGAAAAAAAAATGCGCGGTTCTTGGACGAAATGGGGTTGTTTTGCGCAGAAAATGCGTGATTTTCGGGGGAAAGGTGGTATTTTCAGGGAGAAAATGAGTGACTTTCCTTTGAAAGGTGGTATTTTCGGGAAGAAAACGCGTGATTTTCGGGGGAAAGGTGGTATTCTCGGGGTGCAAATGAGTGATTTTGGGTGAAACGCGGTGTATTTGGGGTGGAAAGGGGCGATTTTCCGGCGAATAGTGGTATTTTCTTGAAGAAAACGCGTGATTTTCGAGGGAAAGGTGGTATTTTTGGAGAGAAAATGCGTGATTTTGGGGTGAAAGGTGGCATTTTCGTGGAGGAAACGTGTGATTTCCGTTTGAGAACGGGCATTTTTGGGAGGAAAAAGTGTGATTTGGGGGTGAAATGCGGTATTTCTGAAATGAACATACGTGATTCTCGTGTGATAAATGGTATTTTTAGGGTGAAAATGCGTGTTCTGGGGGTAAAATTTTCGAAGGGAAAATGCTTGCTTTTCGGGGCGAAAAGTGGCATTTTTGAGGTGTAAATGCGTGATTTCCGGGCAAAATATTGGTATTTTCGGGTGGAAAACGCGCGATTTTCGGGCAAAAGCGTTTTTTTCAAAGAGAATTCTCGCGGGGGGAGGACCGCGCATGCGCGGATTTGCGATCGCACCGCGCCTGCGCGGACCTGCGCTAAGGGTATTTTTGGAGGAGAAAATGCTTGATATTCTGGTGAAATGGGGTATTTTCGAAGTGAACATGCGTGATTCTCAGGCGAAAGATGGTATTTTCGTGGAGAAAACACGTGTTTTTCAATTGAAAAGCGCGATTTTCCCAAAGGAAATGCTTTTCACGCAAAAAGCGGCATTTTTGGGGTGTAAATGCGGGATTTTCAGGAGAAAAGTGGCATTTTCGGGTACAAGATGCGTGACTTTTGGACAGAGGTGCTTTTTTTACGGGGAGAAAATGCGTGATTTTCGGACGAAAACTTGTATTTTCGGCGGGACAATGCGTGATTTTCATTACAAAAGTGGTATTTTCCGGTAGAAAATGCGTGATATTCGTGTGAAATGTGGTTCTTTCACGCAGAAAATGCGCGATTTTCGGGTGGAAGGTGGTATGTTCAGGGAGAAAACGTGTGATTTTCCTTTGAAACACAGAATTTTCGGGAAAAAAAAATGCGCGGTTCTTGGACGAAATGGGGTTGTTTTGCGCAGAAAATGCGTGATTTTTGGGGGAAAGGTGGTATTTTCAGGGAGAAAATGAGTGACTTTCCTTTGAAAGGTGGTATTTTCGGGAAGAAAACGCGTGATTTTCGGGGGAAAGGTGGTATTCTCGGGGTGCAAATGAGTGATTTTGGGTGAAACGCGGTGTATTTGGGGTGGAAAGGCGCGATTTTCCGGCGAATAGTGGTATTTTCTTGAAGAAAACGCGTGATTTTCGAGGGAAAGGTGGTATTTTTGGAGAGAAAATGCGTGATTTTGGGGTGAAAGGTGGCATTTTCGTGGAGGAAACGTGTGATTTCCGTTTGAGAACGGGCATTTTTGGGAGGAAAAAGTGTGATTTGGGGGTGAAATGCGGTATTTCTGAAGTGAACATACGTGATTCTCGTGTGATAAATGGTATTTTTAGGGTGAAAATGCGTGTTCTGGGGGTAAAATTTTCGAAGAGAAAATGCTTGCTTTTCGGGGCGAAAAGTGGCATTTTTGAGGTGTAAATGCGTGATTTCCGGGCAAAATAATGGTATTTTCGGGTGGAAAACACGCGATTTTCGGGCAAAAGCGTTTTTTTCAAAGAGAATTCTCGCGGGGGGAGGACCGCGCATGCGCGGATTTGCGATCGCACCGCGCCTGCGCGGACCTGCGCTAAGGGTATTTTTGGAGGAGAAAATGCTTGATATTCTGGTGAAATGGGGTATTTTCGAAGTGAACATGCGTGATTCTCAGGCGAAAGATGGTATTTTCGTGGAGAAAACACGTGTTTTTCAATTGAAAAGCGCGATTTTCCCAAAGGAAATGCTTTTCGCGCAAAAAGCGGCATTTTTGGGGTGTAAATGCGGGATTTTCAGGAGAAAAGTGGCATTTTCGGGTACAAGATGCGTGACTTTTGGACAGAGGTGCTTTTTTTACGGGGAGAAAATGCGTGATTTTCGGACGAAAACTTGTATTTTCGGCGGGACAATGCGTGATTTTCATTACAAAAGTGGTCTTTTCCGGTAGAAAATGCATGATATTCGTGTGAAATGTGGTTCTTTCACGCAGAAAATGCGCGATTTTCGGGTGGAAGGTGGTATGTTCAGGGAGAAAACGTGTGATTTTCCTTTGAAACACAGAATTTTCGGGAAAAAAAAATGCGCGGTTCTTGGACGAAATGGGGTTGTTTTGCGCAGAAAATGCGTGATTTTCGGGGGAAAGGTGGTATTTTCAGGGAGAAAATGAGTGACTTTCCTTTGAAAGGTGGTATTTTCGGGAAGAAAACGCGTGATTTTCGGGGGAAAGGTGGTATTCTCGGGGTGCAAATGAGTGATTTTGGGTGAAACGCGGTGTATTTGGGGTGGAAAGGGGCGATTTTCCGGCGAATAGTGGTATTTTCTTGAAGAAAACGCGTGATTTTCGAGGGAAAGGTGGTATTTTTGGAGAGAAAATGCGTGATTTTGGGGTGAAAGGTGGCATTTTCGTGGAGGAAACGTGTGATTTCCGTTTGAGAACGGGCATTTTTGGGAGGAAAAAGTGTGATTTGGGGGTGAAATGCGGTATTTCTGAAATGAACATACGTGATTCTCGTGTGATAAATGGTATTTTTAGGGTGAAAATGCGTGTTCTGGGGGTAAAATTTTCGAAGGGAAAATGCTTGCTTTTCGGGGCGAAAAGTGGCATTTTTGAGGTGTAAATGCGTGATTTCCGGGCAAAATATTGGTATTTTCGGGTGGAAAACGCGCGATTTTCGGGCAAAAGCGTTTTTTTTCAAAGAGAATTCTCGCGGGGGGAGGACCGCGCATGCGCGGATTTGCGATCGCACCGCGCCTGCGCGGACCTGCGCTAAGGGTATTTTTGGAGGAGAAAATGCTTGATATTCTGGTGAAATGGGGTATTTTCGAAGTGAACATGCGTGATTCTCAGGCGAAAGATGGTATTTTCGTGGAGAAAACACGTGTTTTTCAATTGAAAAGCGCGATTTTCCCAAAGGAAATGCTTTTCGCGCAAAAAGCGGCATTTTTGGGGTGTAAATGCGGGATTTTCAGGAGAAAAGTGGCATTTTCGGGTACAAGATGCGTGACTTTTGGACAGAGGTGCTTTTTTTACGGGGAGAAAATGCGTGATTTTCGGACGAAAACTTGTATTTTCGGAGGGACAATGCGTGATTTTCGTTACAAAAGTGGTCTTTTCCGGTAGAAAATGCATGATATTCGTGTGAAATGTGGTTCTTTCACGCAGAAAATGCGCGATTTTCGGGTGGAAGGTGGTATGTTCAGGGAGAAAACGTGTGATTTTCCTTTGAAACACAGAATTTTCGGGAAAAAAAAAATGCGCGGTTCTTGGACGAAATGGGGTTGTTTTGCGCAGAAAATGCGTGATTTTCGGGGGAAAGGTGGTATTTTCAGGGAGAAAATGAGTGATTTTCCTTTGAAAGGTGGTATTTTCGGGAAGAAAACGCGTGATTTTCGGGGGAAAGGTGGTATTCTCGGGGTGCAAATGAGTGATTTTGGGTGAAACGCGGTGTATTTGGGGTGGAAAGGGGCGATTTTCCGGCGAATAGTGGTATTTTCTTGAAGAAAACGCGTGATTTTCGAGGGAAAGGTGGTATTTTTGGAGAGAAAATGCGTGATTTTGGGGTGAAAGGTGGCATTTTCGTGGAGGAAACGTGTGATTTCCGTTTGAGAACGGGCATTTTTGGGAGGAAAAAGTGTGATTTGGGGGTGAAATGCGGTATTTCTGAAATGAACATACGTGATTCTCGTGTGATAAATGGTATTTTTAGGGTGAAAATGCGTGTTCTGGGGGTAAAATTTTCGAAGAGAAAATGCTTGCTTTTCGGGGCGAAAAGTGGCATTTTTGAGGTGTAAATGCGTGATTTCCGGGCAAAATATTGGTATTTTCGGGTGGAAAACGCGCGATTTTCGGGCAAAAGCGTTTTTTTTCAAAGAGAATTCTCGCGGGGGGAGGACCGCGCAGGCGCGGATTTGCGATCGCACCGCGCCTGCGCGGACCTGCGCTAGGGGTATTTTTGGAGGAGAAAATGCTTGATATTCTGGTGAAATGGGGTATTTTTGAAGTGAACATGCGTGATTCTCAGGCGAAAGATGGTATTTTCGTGGAGAAAACACGTGTTTTTCAATTGAAAAGCGCGATTTTCCCAAAGGAAATGCTTTTCGCGCAAAAAGCGGCATTTTTGGGGTGTAAATGCGGGATTTTCAGGAGAAAAGTGGCATTTTCGGGTACAAGATGCGTGACTTTTGGACAGAGGTGCTTTTTTAAGGGGAGAAAAGGCGTGATTTTTGGATGAAAACTTGTATTTTCGGAGGGACAATGCGTGATTTTCGTTACAAAAGTGGTCTTTTCCGGTAGAAAATGCATGATATTCGTGTGAAATGTGGTTCTTTCACGCAGAAAATGCGCGATTTTCGGGTGGAAGGTGGTATGTTCAGGGAGAAAACGTGTGATTTTCCTTTGAAACACAGAATTTTCGGGAAAAAAAAATGCGCGGTTCTTGGACGAAATGGGGTTGTTTTGCGCAGAAAATGCGTGATTTTCGGGGGAAAGGTGGTATTTTCAGGGAGAAAATGAGTGACTTTCCTTTGAAAGGTGGTATTTTCGGGAAGAAAACGCGTGATTTTCGGGGGAAAGGTGGTATTCTCGGGGTGCAAATGAGTGATTTTGGGTGAAACGCGGTGTATTTGGGGTGGAAAGGGGCGATTTTCCGGCGAATAGTGGTATTTTCTTGAAGAAAACGCATGATTTTCGAGGGAAAGGTGGTATTTTTGGAGAGAAAATGCGTGATTTTGGGGTGAAAGGTGGCATTTTCGTGGAGGAAACGTGTGATTTCCGTTTGAGAACGGGCATTTTTGGGAGGAAAAAGTGTGATTTGGGGGTGAAATGCGGTATTTCTGAAATGAACATACGTGATTCTCGTGTGATAAATGGTATTTTTAGGGTGAAAATGCGTGTTCTGGGGGTAAAATTTTCGAAGGGAAAATGCTTGCTTTTCGGGGCGAAAAGTGGCATTTTTGAGGTGTAAATGCGTGATTTCCGGGCAAAATATTGGTATTTTCGGGTGGAAAACGCGCGATTTTCGGGCAAAAGCGTTTTTTTCAAAGAGAATTCTCGCGGGGGGAGGACCGCGCATGCGCGGATTTGCGATCGCACCGCGCCTGCGCGGACCTGCGCTAAGGGTATTTTTGGAGGAGAAAATGCTTGATATTCTGGTGAAATGGGGTATTTTCGAAGTGAACATGCGTGATTCTCAGGCGAAAGATGGTATTTTCGTGGAGAAAACACGTGTTTTTCAATTGAAAAGCGCGATTTTCCCAAAGGAAATGCTTTTCACGCAAAAAGCGGCATTTTTGGGGTGTAAATGCGGGATTTTCAGGAGAAAAGTGGCATTTTCGGGTACAAGATGCGTGACTTTTGGACAGAGGTGCTTTTTTTACGGGGAGAAAATGCATGATTTTCGGACAAAAACTTGTATTTTCGGAGGGACAATGCGTGATTTTCGTTACAAAAGTGGTCTTTTCCGGTAGAAAATGCATGATATTCGTGTGAAATGTGGTTCTTTCACGCAGAAAATGCGCGATTTTCGGGTGGAAGGTGGTATGTTCAGGGAGAAAACGTGTGATTTTCCTTTGAAACACAGAATTTTCGGGAAAAAAAAATGCGCGGTTCTTGGACGAAATGGGGTTGTTTTGCGCAGAAAATGCGTGATTTTTGGGGGAAAGGTGGTATTTTCAGGGAGAAAATGAGTGACTTTCCTTTGAAAGGTGGTATTTTCGGGAAGAAAACGCGTGATTTTCGGGGGAAAGGTGGTATTCTCGGGGTGCAAATGAGTGATTTTGGGTGAAACGCGGTGTATTTGGGGTGGAAAGGCGCGATTTTCCGGCGAATAGTGGTATTTTCTTGAAGAAAACGCGTGATTTTCGAGGGAAAGGTGGTATTTTTGGAGAGAAAATGCGTGATTTTGGGGTGAAAGGTGGCATTTTCGTGGAGGAAACGTGTGATTTCCGTTTGAGAACGGGCATTTTTGGGAGGAAAAAGTGTGATTTGGGGGTGAAATGCGGTATTTCTGAAATGAACATACGTGATTCTCGTGTGATAAATGGTATTTTTAGGGTGAAAATGCGTGTTCTGGGGGTAAAATTTTCGAAGAGAAAATGCTTGCTTTTCGGGGCGAAAAGTGGCATTTTTGAGGTGTAAATGCGTGATTTCCGGGCAAAATATTGGTATTTTCGGGTGGAAAACGCGCGATTTTCGGGCAAAAGCGTTTTTTTCAAAGAGAATTCTCGCGGGGGGAGGACCGCGCAGGCGCGGATTTGCGATCGCACCGCGCCTGCGCGGACCTGCGCTAGGGGTATTTTTGGAGGAGAAAATGCTTGATATTCTGGTGAAATGGGGTATTTTTGAAGTGAACATGCGTGATTCTCAGGCGAAAGATGGTATTTTCGTGGAGAAAACACGTGTTTTTCAATTGAAAAGCGCGATTTTCCCAAAGGAAATGCTTTTCGCGCAAAAAGCGGCATTTTTGGGGTGTAAATGCGGGATTTTCAGGAGAAAAGTGGCATTTTCGGGTACAAGATGCGTGACTTTTGGACAGAGGTGCTTTTTTAAGGGGAGAAAAGGCGTGATTTTCGGACGAAAACTTGTATTTTCGGAGGGACAATGCGTGATTTTCGTTACAAAAGTGGTCTTTTCCGGTAGAAAATGCATGATATTCGTGTGAAATGTGGTTCTTTCACGCAGAAAATGCGCGATTTTCGGGTGGAAGGTGGTATGTTCAGGGAGAAAACGTGTGATTTTCCTTTGAAACACAGAATTTTCGGGAAAAAAAAATGCGCGGTTCTTGGACGAAATGGGGTTGTTTTGCGCAGAAAATGCGTGATTTTCGGGGGAAAGGTGGTATTTTCAGGGAGAAAATGAGTGACTTTCCTTTGAAAGGTGGTATTTTCGGGAAGAAAACGCGTGATTTTCGGGGGAAAGGTGGTATTCTCGGGGTGCAAATGAGTGATTTTGGGTGAAACGCGGTGTATTTGGGGTGGAAAGGGGCGATTTTCCGGCGAATAGTGGTATTTTCTTGAAGAAAACGCGTGATTTTCGAGGGAAAGGTGGTATTTTTGGAGAGAAAATGCGTGATTTTGGGGTGAAAGGTGGCATTTTCGTGGAGGAAACGTGTGATTTCCGTTTGAGAACGGGCATTTTTGGGAGGAAAAAGTGTGATTTGGGGGTGAAATGCGGTATTTCTGAAGTGAACATACGTGATTCTCGTGTGATAAATGGTATTTTTAGGGTGAAAATGCGTGTTCTGGGGGTAAAATTTTCGAAGGGAAAATGCTTGCTTTTCGGGGCGAAAAGTGGCATTTTTGAGGTGTAAATGCGTGATTTCCGGGCAAAATATTGGTATTTTCGGGTGGAAAACGCGCGATTTTCGGGCAAAAGCGTTTTTTTCAAAGAGAATTCTCGCGGGGGGAGGACCGCGCATGCGCGGATTTGCGATCGCACCGCGCCTGCGCGGACCTGCGCTAGGGGTATTTTTGGAGGAGAAAATGCTTGATATTCTGGTGAAATGGGGTATTTTCGAAGTGAACATGCGTGATTCTCAGGCGAAAGATGGTATTTTCGTGGAGAAAACACGTGTTTTTCAATTGAAAAGCGCGATTTTCCCAAAGGAAATGCTTTTCGCGCAAAAAGCGGCATTTTTGGGGTGTAAATGCGGGATTTTCAGGAGAAAAGTGGCATTTTCGGGTACAAGATGCGTGACTTTTGGACAGAGGTGCTTTTTTAAGGGGAGAAAAGGCGTGATTTTCGGACGAAAACTTGTATTTTCGGAGGGACAATGCGTGATTTTCGTTACAAAAGTGGTCTTTTCCGGTAGAAAATGCATGATATTCGTGTGAAATGTGGTTCTTTCACGCAGAAAATGCGCGATTTTCGGGTGGAAGGTGGTATGTTCAGGGAGAAAACGTGTGATTTTCCTTTGAAACACAGAATTTTCGGGAAAAAAAAATGCGCGGTTCTTGGACGAAATGGGGTTGTTTTGCGCAGAAAATGCGTGATTTTCGGGGGAAAGGTGGTATTTTCAGGGAGAAAATGAGTGACTTTCCTTTGAAAGGTGGTATTTTCGGGAAGAAAACGCGTGATTTTCGGGGGAAAGGTGGTATTCTCGGGGTGCAAATGAGTGATTTTGGGTGAAACGCGGTGTATTTGGGGTGGAAAGGCGCGATTTTCCGGCGAATAGTGGTATTTTCTTGAAGAAAACGCGTGATTTTCGAGGGAAAGGTGGTATTTTTGGAGAGAAAATGCGTGATTTTGGGGTGAAAGGTGGCATTTTCGTGGAGGAAACGTGTGATTTCCGTTTGAGAACGGGCATTTTTGGGAGGAAAAAGTGTGATTTGGGGGTGAAATGCGGTATTTCTGAAATGAACATACGTGATTCTCGTGTGATAAATGGTATTTTTAGGGTGAAAATGCGTGTTCTGGGGGTAAAATTTTCGAAGGGAAAATGCTTGCTTTTCGGGGCGAAAAGTGGCATTTTTGAGGTGTAAATGCGTGATTTCCGGGCAAAATAATGGTATTTTCGGGTGGAAAACGTGTGATTTTCGGGCAAAAGCGTTTTTTTTCAAAGAGAATTCTCGCGGGGGGAGGACCGCGCATGCGCGGATTTGCGATCGCACCGCGCCTGCGCGGACCTGCGCTAGGGGTATTTTTGGAGGAGAAAATGCTTGATATTCTGGTGAAATGGGGTATTTTCGAAGTGAACATGCGTGATTCTCAGGCGAAAGATGGTATTTTCGTGGAGAAAACACGTGTTTTTCAATTGAAAAGCGCGATTTTCCCAAAGGAAATGCTTTTCGCGCAAAAAGCGGCATTTTTGGGGTGTAAATGCGGGATTTTCAGGAGAAAAGTGGCATTTTCGGGTACAAGATGCGTGACTTTTGGACAGAGGTGCTTTTTTAAGGGGAGAAAAGGCGTGATTTTCGGACGAAAACTTGTATTTTCGGAGGGACAATGCGTGATTTTCGTTACAAAAGTGGTCTTTTCCGGTAGAAAATGCATGATATTCGTGTGAAATGTGGTTCTTTCACGCAGAAAATGCGCGATTTTCGGGTGGAAGGTGGTATGTTCAGGGAGAAAACGTGTGATTTTCCTTTGAAACACAGAATTTTCGGGAAAAAAAAATGCGCGGTTCTTGGACGAAATGGGGTTGTTTTGCGCAGAAAATGCGTGATTTTCGGGGGAAAGGTGGTATTTTCAGGGAGAAAATGAGTGACTTTCCTTTGAAAGGTGGTATTTTCGGGAAGAAAACGCGTGATTTTCGGGGGAAAGGTGGTATTCTCGGGGTGCAAATGAGTGATTTTGGGTGAAACGCGGTGTATTTTGGGTGGAAAGGGGCGATTTTCCGGCGAATAGTGGTATTTTCTTGAAGAAAACGCGTGATTTTCGAGGGAAAGGTGGTATTTTTGGAGAGAAAATGCGTGATTTTGGGGTGAAAGGTGGCATTTTCGTGGAGGAAACGTGTGATTTCCGTTTGAGAACGGGCATTTTTGGGAGGAAAAAGTGTGATTTGGGGGTGAAATGCGGTATTTCTGAAGTGAACATACGTGATTCTCGTGTGATAAATGGTATTTTTAGGGTGAAAATGCGTGTTCTGGGGGTAAAATTTTCGAAGAGAAAATGCTTGCTTTTCGGGGCGTAAAGTGGCATTTTTGAGGTGTAAATGCGTGATTTCCGGGCAAAATAATGGTATTTTCGGGTGGAAAACACGCGATTTTCGGGCAAAAGCGTTTTTTTTCAAAGAGAATTCTCGCGGGGGGAGGACCGCGCATGCGTGGATTTGCGATCGCACCGCGCCTGCGCGGACCTGCGCTAGGGGTATTTTTGGAGGAGAAAATGCTTGATATTCTGGTGAAATGGGGTATTTTCGAAGTGAACATGCGTGATTCTCAGGCGAAAGATGGTATTTTCGTGGAGAAAACACGTGTTTTTCAATTGAAAAGCGCGATTTTCCCAAAGGAAATGCTTTTCGCGCAAAAAGCGGCATTTTTGGGGTGTAAATGCGGGATTTTCAGGAGAAAAGTGGCATTTTCGGGTACAAGATGCGTGACTTTTGGACAGAAATGCTTTTTTTACGGGGAGAAAATGCGTGATTTTCGGACGAAAACTTGTATTTTCGGAGGGACAATGCGTGATTTTCGTTACAAAAGTGGTCTTTTCCGCTAGAAAATGCATGATATTCGTGTGAAATGTGGTTCTTTCACGCAGAAAATGCGCGATTTTCGGGTGGAAGGTGGTATGTTCAGGGAGAAAACGTGTGGTTTTCCTTTGAAACACAGAATTTTCGGGAAAAAAAAATGCGCGGTTCTTGGACGAAATGGGGTTGTTTTGCGCAGAAAATGCGTGATTTTCGGGGGAAAGGTGGTATTTTCAGGGAGAAAATGAGTGACTTTCCTTTGAAAGGTGGTATTTTCGGGAAGAAAACGCGTGATTTTCGGGGGAAAGGTGGTATTCTCGGGGTGCAAATGAGTGATTTTGGGTGAAACGCGGTGTATTTGGGGTGGAAAGGGGCGATTTTCCGGCGAATAGTGGTATTTTCTTGAAGAAAACGCGTGATTTTCGAGGGAAAGGTGGTATTTTTGGAGAGAAAATGCGTGATTTTGGGGTGAAAGGTGGCATTTTCGTGGAGGAAACGTGTGATTTCCGTTTGAGAACGGGCATTTTTGGGAGGAAAAAGTGTGATTTGGGGGTGAAATGCGGTATTTCTGAAGTGAACATACGTGATTCTCGTGTGATAAATGGTATTTTTAGGGTGAAAATGCGTGTTCTGGGGGTAAAATTTTCGAAGGGAAAATGCTTGCTTTTCGGGGCGAAAAGTGGCATTTTTGAGGTGTAAATGCGTGATTTCCGGGCAAAATATTGGTATTTTCGGGTGGAAAACGCGCGATTTTCGGGCAAAAGCGTTTTTTTCAAAGAGAATTCTCGCGGGGGGAGGACCGCGCATGCGCGGATTTGCGATCGCACCGCGCCTGCGCGGACCTGCGCTAAGGGTATTTTTGGAGGAGAAAATGCTTGATATTCTGGTGAAATGGGGTATTTTCGAAGTGAACATGCGTGATTCTCAGGCGAAAGATGGTATTTTCGTGGAGAAAACACGTGTTTTTCAATTGAAAAGCGCGATTTTCCCAAAGGAAATGCTTTTCACGCAAAAAGCGGCATTTTTGGGGTGTAAATGCGGGATTTTCAGGAGAAAAGTGGCATTTTCGGGTACAAGATGCGTGACTTTTGGACAGAGGTGCTTTTTTTACGGGGAGAAAATGCGTGATTTTCGGACGAAAACTTGTATTTTCGGCGGGACAATGCGTGATTTTCATTACAAAAGTGGTATTTTCCGGTAGAAAATGCGTGATATTCGTGTGAAATGTGGTTCTTTCACGCAGAAAATGCGCGATTTTCGGGTGGAAGGTGGTATGTTCAGGGAGAAAACGTGTGATTTTCCTTTGAAACACAGAATTTTCGGGGAAAAAAAATGCGCGGTTCTTGGACGAAATGGGGTTGTTTTGCGCAGAAAATGCGTGATTTTTGGGGGAAAGGTGGTATTTTCAGGGAGAAAATGAGTGACTTTCCTTTGAAAGGTTGTATTTTCGGGAAGAAAACGCGTGATTTTCGGGGGAAAGGTGGTATTCTCGGGGTGCAAATGAGTGATTTTGGGTGAAACGCGGTGTATTTGGGGTGGAAAGGGGCGATTTTCCGGCGAATAGTGGTATTTTCTTGAAGAAAACGCGTGATTTTCGAGGGAAAGGTGGTATTTTTGGAGAGAAAATGCGTGATTTTGGGGTGAAAGGTGGCATTTTCGTGGAGGAAACGTGTGATTTCCGTTTGAGAACGGGCATTTTTGGGAGGAAAAAGTGTGATTTGGGGGTGAAATGCGGTATTTCTGAAGTGAACATACGTGATTCTCGTGTGATAAACGGTATTTTTAGGGTGAAAATGCGTGTTCTGGGGGTAAAATTTTCGAAGAGAAAATGCTTGCTTTTCGGGGCGAAAAGTGGCATTTTTGAGGTGTAAATGCGTGATTTCCGGGCAAAATATTGGTATTTTCGGGTGGAAAACGCGTGATTTTCGGGCAAAAGCGTTTTTTTCAAAGAGAATTCTCGCGGGGGGAGGACCGCGCAGGCGCGGATTTGCGATCGCACCGCGCCTGCGCGGACCTGCGCTAAGGGTATTTTTGGAGGAGAAAATGCTTGATATTCTGGTGAAATGGGGTATTTTCGAATTGAACATGCGTGATTCTCAGGCGAAAGATGGTATTTTCGTGGAGAAAACACGTGTTTTTCAATTGAAAAGCGCGATTTTCCCAAAGGAAATGCTTTTCGCGCAAAAAGCGGCATTTTTGGGGTGTAAATGCGGGATTTTCAGGAGAAAAGTGGCATTTTCGGGTACAAGATGCGTGACTTTTGGACAGAGGTGCTTTTTTTACGGGGAGAAAATGCGTGATTTTCGGACGAAAACTTGTATTTTCGGAGGGACAATGCGTGATTTTTCGTTACAAAAGTGGTCTTTTCCGGTAGAAAATGCATGATATTCGTGTGAAATGTGGTTCTTTCACGCAGAAAATGCGCGATTTTCGGGTGGAAGGTGGTATGTTCAGGGAGAAAACGTGTGATTTTCCTTTGAAACACAGAATTTTCGGGAAAAAAAAAATGCGCGGTTCTTGGACGAAATGGGGTTGTTTTGCGCAGAAAATGCGTGATTTTCGGGGGAAAGGTGGTATTTTCAGGGAGAAAATGAGTGATTTTCCTTTGAAAGGTGGTATTTTCGGGAAGAAAACGCGTGATTTTCGGGGGAAAGGTGGTATTCTCGGGGTGCAAATGAGTGATTTTGGGTGAAACGCGATGTATTTGGGGTGGAAAGGGGCGATTTTCCGGCGAATAGTGGTATTTTCTTGAAGAAAACGCGTGATTTTCGAGGGAAAGGTGGTATTTTTGGAGAGAAAATGCGTGATTTTGGGGTGAAAGGTGGCATTTTCGTGGAGGAAACGTGTGATTTCCGTTTGAGAACGGGCATTTTTGGGAGGAAAAAGTGTGATTTGGGGGTGAAATGCGGTATTTCTGAAGTGAACATACGTGATTCTCGTGTGATAAATGGTATTTTTAGGGTGAAAATGCGTGTTTCTGGGGGTAAAATTTTCGAAGGGAAAATGCTTGCTTTTCGGGGCGAAAAGTGGCATTTTTGAGGTGTAAATGCGTGATTTCCGGGCAAAATATTGGTATTTTCGGGTGGAAAACGCGTGATTTTCGGGCAAAAGCGTTTTTTTTCAAAGAGAATTCTCGCGGGGGGAGGACCGCGCATGCGCGGATTTGCGATCGCACCGCGCCTGCGCGGACCTGCGCTAAGGGTATTTTTGGAGGAGAAAATGCTTGATATTCTGGTGAAATGGGGTATTTTCGAAGTGAACATGCGTGATTCTCAGGCGAAAGATGGTATTTTCGTGGAGAAAACACGTGTTTTTCAATTGAAAAGCGCGATTTTCCCAAAGGAAATGCTTTTCGCGCAAAAAGCGGCATTTTTGGGGTGTAAATGCGGGATTTTCAGGAGAAAAGTGGCATTTTCGGGTACAAGATGCGTGACTTTTGGACAGAGGTGCTTTTTTTACGGGGAGAAAATGCGTGATTTTCGGACGAAAACTTGTATTTTCGGCGGGACAATGCGTGATTTTCATTACAAAAGTGGTATTTTCCGGTAGAAAATGCGTGATATTCGTGTGAAATGTGGTTCTTTCACGCAGAAAATGCGCGATTTTCGGGTGGAAGGTGGTATGTTCAGGGAGAAAACGTGTGATTTTCCTTTGAAACACAGAATTTTCGGGAAAAAAAAATGCGCGGTTCTTGGACGAAATGGGGTTGTTTTGCGCAGAAAATGCGTGATTTTTGGGGGAAAGGTGGTATTTTCAGGGAGAAAATGAGTGACTTTCCTTTGAAAGGTTGTATTTTCGGGAAGAAAACGCGTGATTTTCGGGGGAAAGGTGGTATTCTCGGGGTGCAAATGAGTGATTTTGGGTGAAACGCGGTGTATTTGGGGTGGAAAGGGGCGATTTTCCGGCGAATAGTGGTATTTTCTTGAAGAAAACGCGTGATTTTCGAGGGAAAGGTGGTATTTTTGGAGAGAAAATGCGTGATTTTGGGGTGAAAGGTGGCATTTTCGTGGAGGAAACGTGTGATTTCCGTTTGAGAACGGGCATTTTTGGGAGGAAAAAGTGTGATTTGGGGGTGAAATGCGGTATTTCTGAAGTGAACATACGTGATTCTCGTGTGATAAACGGTATTTTTAGGGTGAAAATGCGTGTTCTGGGGTAAAATTTTCGAAGAGAAAATGCTTGCTTTTCGGGGCGAAAAGTGGCATTTTTGAGGTGTAAATGCGTGATTTCCGGGCAAAATATTGGTATTTTCGGGTGGAAAACGCGTGATTTTCGGGCAAAAGCGTTTTTTTTCAAAGAGAATTCTCGCGGGGGGAGGACCGCGCAGGCGCGGATTTGCGATCGCACCGCGCCTGCGCGGACCTGCGCTAAGGGTATTTTTGGAGGAGAAAATGCTTGATATTCTGGTGAAATGGGGTATTTTCGAATTGAACATGCGTGATTCTCAGGCGAAAGATGGTATTTTCGTGGAGAAAACACGTGTTTTTCAATTGAAAAGCGCGATTTTCCCAAAGGAAATGCTTTTCGCGCAAAAAGCGGCATTTTTGGGGTGTAAATGCGGGATTTTCAGGAGAAAAGTGGCATTTTTCGGGTACAAGATGCGTGACTTTTGGACAGAGGTGCTTTTTTTACGGGGAGAAAATGCGTGATTTTCGGACGAAAACTTGTATTTTCGGAGGGACAATGCGTGATTTTCGTTACAAAAGTGGTCTTTTCCGGTAGAAAATGCATGATATTCGTGTGAAATGTGGTTCTTTCACGCAGAAAATGCGCGATTTTCGGGTGGAAGGTGGTATGTTCAGGGAGAAAACGTGTGATTTTCCTTTGAAACACAGAATTTTCGGGAAAAAAAAATGCGCGGTTCTTGGACGAAATGGGGTTGTTTTGCGCAGAAAATGCGTGATTTTCGGGGGAAAGGTGGTATTTTCAGGGAGAAAATGAGTGATTTTCCTTTGAAAGGTGGTATTTTCGGGAAGAAAACGCGTGATTTTCGGGGAAAGGTGGTATTCTCGGGGTGCAAATGAGTGATTTTGGGTGAAACGCGATGTATTTGGGGTGGAAAGGGGCGATTTTCCGGCGAATAGTGGTATTTTCTTGAAGAAAACGCGTGATTTTCGAGGGAAAGGTGGTATTTTTGGAGAGAAAATGCGTGATTTTGGGGTGAAAGGTGGCATTTTCGTGGAGGAAACGTGTGATTTCCGTTTGAGAACGGGCATTTTTGGGAGGAAAAAGTGTGATTTGGGGGTGAAATGCGGTATTTCTGAAGTGAACATACGTGATTCTCGTGTGATAAATGGTATTTTTAGGGTGAAAATGCGTTGTTCTGGGGGTAAAATTTTCGAAGGGAAAATGCTTGCTTTTCGGGGCGAAAAGTGGCATTTTTGAGGTGTAAATGCGTGATTTCCGGGCAAAATATTGGTATTTTCGGGTGGAAAACGCGTGATTTTCGGGCAAAAGCGTTTTTTTCAAAGAGAATTCTCGCGGGGGGAGGACCGCGCATGCGCGGATTTGCGATCGCACCGCGCCTGCGCGGACCTGCGCTAAGGGTATTTTTGGAGGAGAAAATGCTTGATATTCTGGTGAAATGGGGTATTTTCGAAGTGAACATGCGTGATTCTCAGGCGAAAGATGGTATTTTCGTGGAGAAAACACGTGTTTTTCAATTGAAAAGCGCGATTTTCCCAAAGGAAATGCTTTTCGCGCAAAAAGCGGCATTTTTGGGGTGTAAATGCGGGATTTTCAGGAGAAAAGTGGCATTTTCGGGTACAAGATGCGTGACTTTTGGACAGAGGTGCTTTTTTTACGGGGAGAAAATGCGTGATTTTCGGACGAAAACTTGTATTTTCGGAGGGACAATGCGTGATTTTCGTTACAAAAGTGGTCTTTTCCGGTAGAAAATGCATGATATTCGTGTGAAATGTGGTTCTTTCACGCAGAAAATGCGCGATTTTCGGGTGGAAGGTGGTATGTTCAGGGAGAAAACGTGTGATTTTCCTTTGAAACACAGAATTTTCGGGAAAAAAAAATGCGCGGTTCTTGGACGAAATGGGGTTGTTTTGCGCAGAAAATGCGTGATTTTCGGGGGAAAGGTGGTATTTTCAGGGAGAAAATGAGTGACTTTCCTTTGAAAGGTGGTATTTTCGGGAAGAAAACGCGTGATTTTCGGGGGAAAAGGTGGTATTCTCGGGGTGCAAATGAGTGATTTTGGGTGAAACGCGGTGTATTTGGGGTGGAAAGGCGCGATTTTTCCGGCGAATAGTGGTATTTTCTTGAAGAAAACGCGTGATTTTCGAGGAGAAAGGTGGTATTTTCGGAGAGAAAATGCGTGATTTTGGGGTGAAAGGTGGCATTTTCGTGGAGGAAACGTGTGATTTCCGTTTGAGAACGGGCATTTTTGGGAGGAAAAAGTGTGATTTGGGGGTGAAATGCGGTATTTCTGAAGTGAACATACGTGATTCTCGTGTGATAAATGGTATTTTTAGGGTGAAAATGCGTGTTCTGGGGGTAAAATTTTCGAATAGAAATGCTTGCTTTTCGGGGCGAAAAGTGGCATTTTTGAGGTGTAAATGCAGTGATTTCCGGGCAAAATATTGGTATTTTCGGGTGGAAACACGCGGATTTTCGGGCAAAAGCGTTTTTTTTCAAAGAGAATTCTCGCGGGGGGAGGACCGCGCATGCGCGGATTTGCGATCGCACCGCGCCTGCGCGGACCTGCGCTAGGGGTATTTTTGGAGGAGAAAATGCTTGATATTCTGGTGAAATGGGGTATTTTCGAATTGGACATGCGTGATTCTCAGGCGAAAGATGGTATTTTCGTGGAGGAAAACACGTGTTTTTCAATTGAAAAGCGCGATTTTCCCAAAGGAAATGCTTTTCGCGCAAAAAGCTGGCATTTTTGGGGTGTAAATGCGGGATTTTCAGGAGAAAAGTGGCATTTTCGGGTACAAGATGCGTGACTTTTGGACAGAGGTGCTTTTTTACGGGAGAAAATGCCGTGATTTTCGGACGAAAACTTGTATTTTCGGAGGGACAATGCGTGATTTTCGTTACAGAAGTGGTCTTTTCCGGTAGAAAATGCATGATATTCGTGTGAAATGTGGTTCTTTCACGCAGAAAATGCGCGATTTTCGGGTGGAAGGTGGTATGTTCAGGGAGAAAACGTGTGATTTTCCCTTGAAACACAGAATTTTTGGGAAAAAAAAATGCGCGGTTCTTGGACGATAATGGGGTTGTTTTGCGCAGAAAATGCGTGATTTTCGGGGGAAAGGTGGTATTTTCAGGGAGAAAATGAGTGATTTTCCTTTGAAAGGTGGTATTTTCGGGAAGAAAATGCGTGATTTTCGGGGAAAAGGTGGTATTCTCGGGGTGCAAATGAGTGATTTTGGGTGAAACGCGGTGTATTTGGGGTGGAAAGGCGCGATTTTCCGGCGAATAGTGGTATTTTCTTGAAGAAAACGCGTGATTTTCGAGAGAAAAGGTGGTATTTTCGGAGAGAAAATGCGTGATTTTGGGGTGAACGGTGGCGTGTTTCGTGGATGGAAACGTGTGATTTCCGTTTGAGAACGGGCATTTTTGTGGAGGAAAAAGTGTGATTTGGGGTGAAATGCGGTATTTCTGAACGTGAACCATACGTGATTCTCGTGTGATAAACGGTATTTTTAGGGTGAAAATGCGTGTGTTCTGGGGGTAAAATTTTCGAAGAGAAAATGCTTGCTTTCGGGGCGAAAAGTGGCATTTTTGAGGTGTAAATGCGTGATTTCCGGGCAAAATATTGGTATTTTCGGGTGGAAAACGCGTGATTTTCGGGCAAAAGCGTTTTTTTTCAAAGAGAATTCTCGCGGGGGGAGGATCCGCGCATGCGCGGATTTGCGATCGCACCGCGCCTGCGCGGACCTGCGCTAAGGGTATTTTTGGAGGAGAAAATGCTTGACTATTCTGGTGAAATGGGGTATTTTCGAATTGAACATGCGTGTATCTCAGGCGAAAGATGGTATTTTCGTGGAGAAAACACGTGTTTTTCAATTGAACAAGCGCGATTTTCCCAAAGGAATTCTTTTCGCGCAAAAAGCGGCATTTTTGGGTGTAATGCGGGATTTTCAGGAGAAAAGTGGCATTTTCGGGTACAAGATGCGTGACTTTTGGACAGAGGTGCTTTTTTTTACGGGGAGAAAATGCGTGATTTTCGGACGAAAACTTGTATTTTTCGGCGGGACAATGCGTGATTTTCATTACAAAAGTGGTCTTTTTCCGGTAGAAAATGCGTGATATTCGTGTGAAATGTGGTTCTTTCACGCAGAAAATGCGCGATTTTCGGGTGGAAGGTGGTATGTTCAGGGAGAAAACGTGTGATTGATTTCCTTTGAAACACAGAATTTTCGGGAAAAAAAATGCGCGGTTTCTTGGACGAAATGGGGTTGTTTTGCGCAGAAAATGCGTGATTTTTGGGGGAAAGGTGGTATTTTCAGGGAGAAAATGAGTGACTTTCCTTTGAAAGGTGGTATTTTCGGGAAGAAAACGCGTGATTTTCGGGGGAAAGGTGGTATTCTCGGGGTGCAAATGAGTGATTTTGGGTGAAACGCGGTGTATTTGGGGTGGAAAGGGGCGATTTTCCGGCGAATAGTGGTATTTTCTTGAAGAAAACGCGTGATTTTCGAGGGAAAGGTGGTATTTTTGGAGAGAAAATGCGTGATTTTGGGGTGAAAGGTGGCATTTTCGTGGAGGAAACGTGTGATTTCCGTTTGAGAACGGGCATTTTGGGAGGAAAAAGTGTGATTTGGGGGTGAAATGCGGTATTTCTGAAGTGAACATAACGTGATTCTCGTGTGATAAATGGTATTTTTAGGGTGAAAATGCGTGTTCTGGGGGTAAAATTTTCGAAGAGAAAATGCTTGCTTTTCGGGGCGAAAAAGTGGCATTTTTGAGGTGTAAATGCGTGATTTCCGGGCAAAATAATGGTATTTTCGGGTGGAAAACACGCGATTTTCGGGCAAAAAGCGTTTTTTTTCAAAGAGAATTCTTGCGGGGAGGAGGACCGCGCATGCGCGGATTTGCGATCGCACCGCGCCTGCGCGGACCTGCGCTAAGGGTATTTTGGAGGAGAAAATGCTTGATATTCTGGTGAAATGGGGTATTTTCGAAGTGAACATGCGTGATTCTCAGAGCGAAAGAATGGTATTTTCGTGGGAGGAAAACACTGTTTTTCAATTGAAAAGCGCGATTTTTCCCAAAGGAATTCTTTTCACGCAAAAAGCGGCATTTTTGGGGTGTAAATGCGGGATTTTCAGGAGAAAAGTGGCATTTTCGGGTACAAGATGCGTGACTTTTGGACAGAGGTGCTTTTTTTACGGGAGAAAATGCATGATTTTCGGACGAAAACTTGTATTTTCGGAGGGACAATGCGTGATTTTCATTACAAAAGTGGTATTTTCCGGTAGAAAATGCGTGATATTCGTGTGAAATGTGGTTCTTTCACGCAGAAAATGCGCGATTTTCGGGTGGAAGGTGGTATGTTCAGGGAGAAAACGTGTGATTTTCCTTTGAAACACAGAATTTTCGGGAAAAAAAATGCGCGGTTCTTGGACGAAATGGGGTTGTTTTGCGCAGAAAATGCGTGATTTTCGGGGGAAAGGTGGTATTTTCAGGGAGAAAATGAGTGACTTTCCTTTGAAAGGTGGTATTTTCGGGAAGAAACGCCGTGATTTTCGGGGGAAAGGTGGTATTCTCGGGGTGCAAATGAGTGATTTTGGGTGAAAACGCGGTGTATTTGGTGTGGAAAGGCGGCGATTTTCCGGGCGAATAGGGTATTTTCTTGAAGAAAACGCGTGATTTTCGAGAGAAAGGTGGTATTTTTGGAGAGGAAAATGCGTGATTTTGGGGTGAAAGGTGGCGTGTTTCGTGGAGGAAACGTTGTGATTTCCGTTTGAGAACGGGCATTTTTGGGGAGGAAAAAAGAAAAAGTGTGATTGGGGGTGAAATGCGGTATTCTGAAATGAACATACGTGATTCTCGTTGATAAAGGTATTGTATTTTTAGGGTGAAAATGGGTGGTGTTCTGGGGTGTAAAATTTTCGAAGGGAAAATGCTT